>NC_062271.1:32050839-32350839 GCF_916048215.2 Malus sylvestris
TTACTTCAAGTGCAAGATATCAAAACCAAATCACAAAACACGATTCGAATAATAAAACAACGTGATCAATAACCGTAGAAACAACACTTAAGATCAACAGAATTGATAGCATTACCATATAAAGTAGTAAGCTTGCGAAGTAGTAGCTAACCTTGTGGCAGGATCAACCTGCTTGAGCAAAGAATTATTCGGAGCAACAACGTCAGACACCGGAGTCTTCAAAGCCTTGTCATGATCCTCAAGGCACTCGCTTTTAGCAAAGAAAGCAACAATGTCGAGGGAATTAAGGATTCCCACGAACCTCTGCTGCAGCAATTCATTGTTTTCGACCATTCCCACGTGCGATTTCTTCTTCCACACCGGTATGCCGCATTCCGTCGACTCTCCGATCGCCCTTATCGCCGCCTCCATCGTCTCCGTCTCGCACAGCTCCACCATCTCCGGCTTCCCCACCGTTAGATCACCAACAACATGGTACAGAAACACCGATGCCATCCCAAATTTCTGTTCGAAAATTAAACAAAATTAACCAAAATTCTAGAGATCTCTCCATTTCTGCTCGATTAGCATAAAATATTCATTAAAAATCGAAATTTACCTCAGCAGTTAAACTCAAAAACTGAGTTCTATTGTTTTCCCGGGAAATTGACAGAAAGCAATTTTCTTTGCGTTTGATTTGTATATTCAAAGAAGAAAAACAGCAAAACGAAGAAAACCCAGATCGGATAAAGGATTCCTGAGAAAGTCAAAGAGAGGAAACTTTCTGGGGAAACAAACAGGAAGAACAGAAGGGTACCGGGGGAAAGCCGGTGAAAGGACGAAAGTTACGAGAGGGAGTGGAGGAAGAAGAGGAAGAGGTGGAAACCGGTAATGGGTAATCTGTGAAGGGTCAGTAAAGAGAAGGAAGGAGGGAAATGAGGAGGTTTGTCCATTGATGGAGGAGGGGAAGAAGCTGAAGGTAAAGGCCCATCAAATGTGTCTCTCGAAACTCAGACCGAAATATTCTGGTAATTTCTGAGGAGATGTGGATGAGAATTGATGACTTAATCAGACACAAGTTCTGAGCTTTCGGTGGATGATTAATTAGCTAAAGGGTAATCTGATTTGCGATTATTACTTTTGTTATTTAGTCAAAGATTTGATCTTTCTCTCAAGTTTCATTCTCTACCATGTAACTTAATGATAAAAAAGGTTTCCATACAAGAATGTTGGAATTTTCAAATTGGTCTTTGTTCATTTTTTTATTTATACGATCAATATTTTATATATGTTTCCTCTTACATAAAGAGGCATCAGAGGATTTCAATTATTGTAGCAACGATACTCTATTATCCGGAGGGGATCCAGTTCCGATTAGGAGAGCATATATGTTCTAATTAATGTAGTTATACTCATGATTACGTTCATGTCTATTAAATTGATTTTATTTTATTTTACTTGAGTACATTGATATTTTTACACTAAGGAGAGAGGGAGTTCGGCTAAGTCACACAATGGGTATCCTAATTTAGTATTGAATTCACCATCCACGAGATTCAAACCTAAGACCTCTCACTTTCAGGTGAAGAGAAATACCACAAGACCGTAATACTAAATGACAATTGAATTTTATTTTTGGAGAAAAATAAAATTGTATCCTAAATTATTTCATTATATGAAAGCAAGCAAGGAATTGTTTTTGCCGGTTTAATATTATTCTTTCAAGCTTTCCAGGTTTAAACTATTTTTCCTCATCATAGGGTAATTTAGAATATAAATACCACTTCTATTAAAAACATTAGGATCAACCTTTATTTTATCACGGTAGCATATTATTCTCAAAACAAATATAGCAAACAAACCAATAAGTCAAGATATTATTCACAAAACAAATATAGTAAACAAACCAATAAACTTGTCTTAAGGCTAGAGAATCAAATTCTAGCCTCGATCTTTTAAGGTTCTTCTATTTCTTGTTTTTTTTGCATTAATAGAAATATTACCGTGTATGTATTGTTTAATAGTTTACAATAAAATATATAGCAGTTTTTCAGAGCTTTTTCCAACATGATATGCTCACAAATTGCCCTAACTCAAATTTCCTTTAAATTGAATTGGATTTTAGAAAAACTAATGAAAATAGCTTGAAAACTTTGAGTTTTAACGATAAAGACAAAATAAAGGATAAAATAAATAGTACCAGAATTGATTTTTTTAGTATAAAAATATGATTTTTCGTTAAAATAAACAGTACCGAAAACTTTTCGTTAAAGTTTATTTTTTGCTCGATTGGTTACTCAGCCCAAAGCAGTATTGGATCCGGTTTACAGGTCTATACTTTCCATTACCAGCCCAGACAACTGAACTCAGCTCCTCTTAAAAAAAAAACAAATAAATAAATAAAAAAGCAAAGGGAAAGAAGCTTTAATGGCTTCCTTTTTCCACATTCCATAATCCTCTTTGCTTCTTCCACACTATCATCTGTAAGTCTCTCTCTCTCCCCCTCTGCACTAGTCACTTATTACATTGCATTCATGTTTTTCTATTTGTCCAAAATTTTTGCTTCTCATCCATCTTCTTCAAGATTTTTTTTCCTGCTTTTACCCCTGTGGTAGGTCTAATTTCTAGCTACTGCCACTGACCTTTTTCTTCAGCTTGTCCAATACTTTGCTTCTAATCCATCTTGGGGAAGATGGGCTTTAGTTTCTCACCCTTGTTACTGCCTTAATTTACAGCTGCTGCCACTAAGCTGCTGCTGCTGCTGTTCTTCAACCCTTCTGAAAACCCTCCTCTACTTTTTTAGCCATGGAACACAAATGGGTTTCAGGTTTTTGCCCCTGTGGTACTCTGAAATTACGTGCACTGCTATTGGTATTGTTAGTGCTTGTATGCTCAAACCTTTCTCAGTGTGTTGATCTTTACCCACAAGACAAAGACTCTGTCTTGCTGTTCAGGTCATTGGTTCAAGACCCCAGCCAGAGCTTGTCCAGCTGGGTTGGGTCTAATTGTACCAACTGGACCGGAATCACCTGCGAAAACCAGACCGGCAGAGTGGTTTCGGTTAACTTGACCAGCATGAATTTGTCTGGCCAAATTCACCCCAATTTGTGCAAACTTCCATTTCTTGAACATTTGGTTTTGTCTGAAAACAACTTTACTTCCCCAGTCCCGTTGTGTTTTGGTTCTCTGCGCAGTCTCAAAACCCTCCATCTTGATCACAATAGGTTTCAGGGGATTGTGCCTGATACACTCATGAGGCTTAGGCAGCTGAAAGAACTTGTTTTGAATGGTAACGATTTGGGAGGGGTTGTTCCTTGGTGGGTAGGTAACTTCTCATCTCGGTTGGAGAAACTAGATATTGGGTTTAATTCGTTCCATGGGGAGATTCCTGAAAGCTTGTTGTACTCGAAATCTTTGAAGTATTTAGATGTTGGGAACAATAATTTATCTGGTATTCTGAGTGACTTTCACCAATCTTTGGTCTTTCTCAATCTTGAATCAAATCAGTTTTCCGGTACTTTGCCTTGTTTCTCTGCTTGTGTTCAGTCTCTTAGAGTTTTGAATCTGGCTAACAATTCTGTTGTGGGAGGAATGCCTACATGTATTGCTTCGCTTCAAGCTTTGAAGCATCTGAACCTGTCATTCAATCAGTTGACTTATGAGATATCTCCGAGGCTTGTGTTTTCAGAGAAGCTTCTTGTCTTGGACTTGAGTAACAATGAGTTGTCTGGCCCTCTTCCGAGCAAGATTGCGGAAACAACAGACAAGTCTGGGCTTGTTCTTCTTGATCTGTCTCACAACAGTTTCTCTGGTGAAATCCCATTGAAGATTACCGAACTGAAAAGTTTGCAGGCCCTGTTTCTGTCATACAATCTTCTTGTGGGGGAGATTCCTGCGAGGATTGGAAATCTGACTTATCTCCAAGTGATTGATCTCTCGCACAACTCTCTATCAGGCTCAATTCCGTTGAACATGGTCGGATGTTTTCAGCTGCTTGCATTGATACTCAACAACAACAATCTTTCTGGTGAGATTCATCCAGAACTTGATGCATTGGATAGCTTGAAGATACTGGATATTAGCAACAACAAGATATCTGGTGAGATCCCGCTTACTTTAGCAGGCTGTAAATCTTTGGAGATTGTAGATTTCAGCTCCAACAATCTCTCTGGAACCTTGAGTGATGCAATCACCAAATGGTCAAACCTCAGGTATCTGTCCCTAGCTCAGAATGAATTTAACGGAAATCTTCCCAGCTGGCTCTTTACTTTTCCGGTTATCAGAATGATAGATCTCTCAGGAAACAAATTTTCAGGCTTCATACCAGACGCTAACTTTAACACGAGCATAAATTTTAACAATGGCGAGCTTGGTAAAATGCAGAGAGAGCCATTTGGTACATCGCACAATGCGGATACAAAAGTTTTGATTGTTGTCGCTGGTAGCAGCGAATTAAGCTTCAATTATGTACTATCTTCGATGGTAGGAATCGATTTCTCCAATAATGTGCTAGATGGGGAGATTCCAGGGGGACTATTTGGATTACGCGGTTTGCAGTACCTAAATTTATCACGCAATTTTCTTCGTGGTCGTGTTCCAGATCTAGAGAAGATGTGGAGTTTAAGGGCCTTAGATGTATCACACAATTCTTTGTCAGGTCATATTCCCGAAAACATTTCCAGCATTCAACACCTGACTCTTTTGGATTTGTCATATAACTGTTTCTCTGGATTGGTTACGAAGAAGCAAGGATATTCGAGGTTTCCAGGAGCCTTTGTTGGAAATCCAGATTTGTGTTTGGAGTCCTCTGATGGAGGGTGTGATCCGGCAAGCCTCCCCGCGGTGCCTGGGAAGGCATTTGAAGGGGAAGAGGTCGAGGGGCGGATTTCTGTATGGGTTTTTTGTCTAAGTGCTTTCCTCAGTTTCTACTTTACAGGGTTGGCCCTCTTCTGCTCACCTCGAGCACGAAATCACATCCTCAAGACAAGTGCTTAGCGTAATGTGCGTGTGGATTCGGATGACAACGAGAAGCTGTAAATTTTAATTACTCTCTTGTAACGGGTGAGTTTGTTCTTCCATGCTTTGCTTTGCTAACATAGAACCTAGCTGTTCCTTCCTACCCAGAATGCTCATAAAAGTATTGCATAAGTTTTAATGACGACGTTGTAGGCAAGAATTTGTTCAAATATATGTTTCTATTCGGGCATATTGCTCCCTGAGAGTTGAAGAATTTCATTCATAGGATAAAAAGACACGAAAAATGTGCATGATATTAATCTTTCATTAGAACTACAACGACGAAATCAGTTCTGAACCTCTCCTATATGAGGAATGCCCAAAGAGTATAAATTTTGTCATTCGATATACAATCAATCGTATATTCTTCAGTTTTGAATACATTTTCTCTAACAACGGGGCTGAAAACAGGCGCCGGAGCTCAAAAACTTGAAACTAAACTAGTAAGAAAGTTATTAGTTATAAATAAGAACGAGGCCAACCTTGACATCTTTTTGCCATGTCTTATTCTGAATATGGCTCTCTTAACTCGGATGCACGCCTAAAGATTCATATTGGCATATGATTTTTGTTAGCCACTGAGAATTGTTGGCATGAGCTCCAATTGACTGCAATTAAGTATGAGAAAGGAGGCAGAGCCACCATCTGACCCATTTCCCAGCATTCTCTTCGTGTCTTGCCTACTATGCACACCAAGGACGAGTTCTAATATTTAATCGGACCGTCCAAGTTCCCGGATGCAAACTGAAAACAACCCCCACAAAAAAAAGAGTAAGTACTTGGTCTCAGGATCATGATTCATTGCAAGACCAAAATTGTGATTACCTGTTGAACGATTGGATTTGTTGAGGTTGTGAATTCATGAGTCATTCCTTGCCAGACTATCTCGCCCTCATAGAGAAACAACAACCTACATAATGAATTTGTATACACTTTGTTTAAAACACATCACACAATCAACGCAACTGTTCAATAACATGTCAATTTGGATGAGACACATAACCTGTCGACAGCTCGTCTGATGGTACTATGTTGGTGAGTAACAACAACATAAGATGCGATCTGCCCAGGTTTCTCGACTGCATCCTGACCTTTTGTATGAACAGAGCGGATGAGGTCTTCTACCACAGTAGATGCAATAGGATCAAGTCCAGCTGTTGGCTCATCATATAAGAGCACCTGTTGAAGGGCGTAAAAGACTGTCAGGACTCATGAGAACACACAGTACGCAATTACATCTTAAACTCAGATGAATGATACTATTGATACTTGGGACTATGAAGGAATGCAATGGGAATCATGACTCACGAGACAGGCAACAGTTATGAAAACATTATCCAAGGAAACAAATTAAATAAAGTTATCATCTTCTCAAAATACCTCTGGCTCTATCGCTTCCTTTGTGGTATCATAAATTATGGATCGAGCCAGAGCAACTCGTTTCTTCATTCCACCAGACAGCTCCGAAGGTAACCGATCTTCAACTCCCTATACAAATAACCAAGATTGATTTAAACAAACTTAAAAGTCTAAGTCAAACTCCATTCTATTTAGTGGTGGTGGGGTTGGTTGGTGAGCAGTGATATCAAAATATTACATCCCATACAAACAAGATCATTAGAAGACAGTTGATGCCAAGGGTGGGAAGATGCTCAGAAATACTTGGTGAAAAATATTACATGTTTGTTTTTTGGGTTGGGAGGGAGGGGAGGGGGTAAGTTGTGGAAGGTAGCTACTTTGCAGACTGATAAGTGATAATTAACATTTTAACCATACCTTTAACCCGACTGCGGCCAAGCTCTCAGTCACAAGCTTTGCAATTTGATCCTCGGGCATGCTCGAATTTTCGTACCTAATAAATTAAAAATAAATTATACTTTGACAGTTCTATTGAAACCTAATCTATCAGTCCTAACAGTGGAAAAGAGTGCCAAAATTCAAAAGAATTTAAAGCTGACTTACAGAAGAAAACCGACATTTTCACGAACAGTCAAAGAATCAAAAAGTGCAGCGCTCTGAAACACCTGTTAGGTAGTAGATAAATGCATTAAAAGACATTTTTTGTATACAAGTGAACCAGAAAGAAATAGATGACCCCTAGCATAACAGTGAAGTTTACCAATCCAATCCGAAGACCGGATATCTCATCATCGCTGATCAAACCAACTCTCTTTCGACCTCGAATGTACACCTCTCCCTGCTCGTTACACAATGGACAGAATCTTTATAAGAGAACAACAACTACCTCATTGAAGCTCAATAATGTCTAGACAAAAGTTAATGCAACAAAGGTTAGAATAATATGAAAACCAGCTTAACTATCAACCTTGTCAGGAGCAAGAAGCCCTGCCATTATCTTCAGAACTGTAGATTTTCCAGTGCCAGAAGGCCCAATTATTCCAACAGCTTCGCCATGCCTAATCTATAAATGAATCCACGAATGACCAATAATATCTTTTATTAGAAACAGAAATTATATTGAAAATATAGGAAAGCCAAAGCAATGAAAGGGAAGACCAGTAGCACATTCAACGTTAAAGAACAATGTTATAGGAAACAATACACAGGATAGGTAAGAAGAAAACAGTCCTAAACAACACCATTCCCATCCTAACAAAAAGAGTAGCATTCTTGTTTCTTTCATTCTAGAAATCCCATTGCAACGCTTTCCCAGCCTATCCAATTGAGAAACAACCCAAACTACCTGTTATAAGCATAACAATCTACTACATAACCCACAAGCTAAATCCCATTCAGATGCCAAACAGAGAATTGACTACTCTTCTTTTCACAAAGTATGCAGTCACAGGGTAAAGAAAGCACTGAATTCTTCAACTGAAGTGAATCGCTAGTTTTCAAATGGTTTACGACACAAAAATTCAAGCTAAAGAATTTAACTTTTGATACTCTTGTCTTGACCAAGAATTATCATGGTCTCAGGACAATAGCAAAGTTCAAACCTAAGCTACCTCCACAGACAATCAATGCACATAAATTTTTAAAAGAACTAAATATCAAATGAACAAGATTCACCTTGAAGCTCACACCTCTCAATATATTCTTCTCGCCAAACGATTTGTAGACGTCTCTACACTCGATCAGAACATCCGAATCACCCTCAGGCTCCTGAACTCTACTTAAATCCTCTGATTTAAATGAATCCTGATCAGAAAAACCATGTCAGCCACAGCTACCATTTTATGATCTGGATTATTTTTAGCTACTACAACATCTAACTACGCATTTCATCTGTCCATTGGAAATCCAACACGGTGATCAAAACACGAAACAAGTTCTCCAAACTGCAGCTTATCGAAAACAATACAAAGGAAATAACAAATAACAATATAATGTAGATGTCAATAGAAGCCAAATAAGCATACAAAATGGTTGCTTTACTAAACAAAAACATGGGTTCTTAAAAGGTTGTCTAAGACTACCTCAAATTTTGTAGCAAAGGATTCATCGCTGCGCAGGTTCGGGTGAGGCGCCATACAAGCGCACAAAACGTTTCTGGGCTCTTCCTTTTGCTTGTCACTACTATACCAATTGATCGTCCTGGCAAATCGAACGGGCCGAGAAAAACCTTTGGATGTGAAGCCGCTAGATGTCGCCAGAGGAAACAACACTGAATTCGACAGAGAAAACATGCTTCTGGGTAGCAGAACAAGATTAAATTATCGGCGCCAAAAAATCAAAATTTGAAGCAATTGAGGCCGTTGGTGTTGGAAATTTGCGATTTTGGAAACGACCCAGATCAGATTATAGGACGAAGACCAGTTGTGGAAGCAACTCGGTTGCAAACAGTGGAAATTTGATGAATTTGAAGGTGACCCAGATCAGTTTTTGGGCCAAAACGCCCAGAAGAGATACCGATTGAATGCAATTGCTGGGAGTAATTGCCGGGATTGTGGAGGAGCTGTTGTGGCGGCTGCGTGGGTGGGGTTAAAGTGGTGGACTTTTTCTGAAATAGCACCGCACGTGTATTTTGCTGGGGCATTTCACTCCCTCTCACTCTCAGTCCTCCTTCCTCTCCTTTTGCCTTGCTTGGATTTACAGACAGAGTAAGGTTATAGGCTAATTCATATTATTATGGGCAAAATAAATGGATAATATCATGATTAATTTTTTAATATAAAAATGTGATTTTTCGTTAGAATGAATACTATGGCAAGTTTTTTGTTAAAGTTTCATATTATTATTATTATTAGAGGACTTACATATAACAGTAGTCATGTGACATTCTTTTTTTAAATAAAACAATTAAATTTATATATATTATTGTTTAAGTAAATTAATACTTCAAGTGATGGTGAAATCATTTTATATAAATTACTTTTTTATTATCGACATTATAAATTTTGTGTGTCGATTATATTGGGACCAATTTATTAATAGTATTGGGACCATAATATCAACATCTAATTTAAAGTCCATTTTTGGGGTCAGGGATTGGAGATGACATGACATTATTTGGAATTCCGATTCAATTATCAAAAGATGTCCAGATTTGACTTTATCATATTTAACATTATTTTCATATTTGACCCAGAAAAAAACATTTTTCTTTCATATTCCATGAAAACAGATTATATTTTCTTAAATGATTTTTATTTTCTTGAATGCAAATAAGTGTTTTATTGTATCTTAATTCGAGATTACTACAAGTGTAAGATGTATGAATGATGAGGAAGATTTTATTTATTTTGAACAAGAATTTCAAAAGCTAGTAGGTGACATTTACATTTATAAACGTGAATTAGATCAGTTGGTCAAGATAATGTGCTCGCTGTATATGCGAGTAATTCCAAAAATTAGATGGCACTCATATGTAACTTAATATAGCTTAGGTATTCATTTCATTTTATATACAATGGTTACATTCTTTATTTTATGACAATATAAATGAAAAGTAGAGTAAATCAGTGAGTCTTTCCGGCCCCCGGAGGAATGGATAATCGTGGCTTGCCACCAGTTGTTCATTTTTTTATAAAAAATAAAATAAAATAAAGTTAGGGTAAATCAGTTATGTCCATGTATATGAAAAAGGAGTACTCGAATTTGAAAAACCATTGGGTCATGAGACCAAACCCTAATTGTAGACTTCTACTCTATATCATATTCATCGAACATGGGCTCAGTTTGAGGAGTGAGTCCATAAAGAAAGTAAGAGAAAATCAAACCACTGAGTTTTCTTCATTAAAAATACACATTGAAATTACAAAACAGAACACGAGCCCTTAAATTTTATTAGATTAAATAAGCTAACGGCTCTTGTTATGACGTGTAACTTACACCTCATTGGAGAAAGCCTCGTGGAACCACTGGCAGTTGGATCCTTGCGGAAGCCCAAAACTCAGTAGATTTGGGGTGAAAAACTTTTTGTCCAAGTTCATATTACGTGGGCTTAAAAAACCAACCCAGATTAACCCACTATATTAGGCATAAACTCAACTATCAATGAGGATGAACCGAACAATTCTTGCAATCCGAAGCTCACATTTTATCACGAACAATTTCAGAAATATTATAGGACTCGTTTAGATATGTTTTTAAAATAACTGAAAGTTTTTTTAGAGAAAATGTTTTTGGGTTCCAAAAGCACTTTAAGTGCTTTTCCAGGATTTATTAGCATTTTTACTAAGAATTGTTTCCTAAAATATTTTCACCAAAAGCGCTTTCAGTTATTTTAAAAGCACATTTAAACAAGCTCATATTATATTTGTATATCATTTTGTTTAGTTCATTTAAATAGAAGCAAAAAACCTACTTGTATTTATATATCTCGTTTATATTAGATAAATAATTCACGGTACAAAAATTGCTACATCTCTTGATAAAATGAGAGCTTCTAAAGATTTATACTCGGGGCACATAATAGGGCAACGTATCAAGATTCAGGAATATATAATAAAATTGCTGGGTGAAGAGATTAGATGCCTAATTCTCTAAGGAAAAAAAAAAGGGTTGTAAATTGTAATATGCGAATTCCATGCATCATCATCAAGACTGCCTCAGGTGTTTGTTCTGATTGCTACAACTGCAGCACCCACCACTCCTATTTTTATTTTTTCAACCACCCAAAACCCTGGTCAGTCATAGACAAGAATATCAAATTAAATATAAACAGACACACACAATGTTACCATATATATAAAAAAAGTGCATCAATTCTTTGTGCATGGTTGCAAACACTATGATATATTCTGCCACATATCATAAAGCCACGAAGCTTTGAGTAGAATATTACGAATGGTTTAAATTTAGTAGTGCCCAATTAAGCCATTTCATGTATCTGATGTCACACATGATGACACTTGTCGTATGTTAAGAACCGCACATAATTTTTTGGCATTTGTTCCTTTGGACTAGTGTTACATTCTTGCATTGCATGCACTTCCTTTTGTCCCTAATATTTAAACGAAAATTTAAAAAGCGGGAAGAGAGAGAGGGAGCTAGACGAAGACAAGGGGAATAAGCACGCGCAGCACAATGCTCAAGCACTAATTATTCGTCTACATTTGATTCGCATTGTAATCTCACGATTTAGATTGTTTATTTTTAATTTTCAGTCACCATTTAAAGATTATACTTGTAACGAATTCACTTAAATAAGAAGTTTTTAAGCTTTTAGTTACTATTGTTAACCAAACGGCTTCAAATTTAATTGAAACTTTTACATAAACAATCTTTCAATAATAACCTAATTGGTTCTATTATGAGAATGGACCCACATAAATAATTAGAGGTGTAAAATTTTATCATAAAAGATCTCGGTGTTAGTTGAAATGAGGTTAAAATATTTAAACTATTTACGAATATTTCAACACTTAGGTCAAAGGATTATCAGCCATTGTTTTTCGCTCTCTTTCCTTTTGGTTAGGGTTTCAGCAGCCAATGTCACCCACCCACCAGTCACCATACATAAAGATAATGCATGCACTCTCGCTGCCTTGATCACAAAAACATGAAGCTCCATTAGTGTGCGGCGATAGACCGTTGATATCTTTATCGATCACTAGTATATTATGTGTATGAACAATATTTTATCGGTGAGGAGTATAGTGAGCATAAAGTAATGGAAGTCACCTCATCTTAAATCTCACCCTGATTGGTTAACAATTGCATACGCTTAGGTCAAAAGTGCGCACTTGTTTAGCATTCCAAATCGATATACTTCGATCGATTGATATCCTGTGCCCCAAATGTGATGGCAAACAACTAAAGCTAGCCGCTCTTTTTAATTTGAATACCTATAATGCAGAAACTTGAGCTCATAGTCAAAATAGTTAGATAAGTGTGCTCAATATTTACGTTCAAACTCTCATTTTCATGAGAAATTTATATGGGTACCAAGAACACAGGTCACGTTGTGTGTCATTCCTCGTGTTATACCAATGGTGGATGACTGGATTGATACATCCCACTTTCGCCTTATATTAATAAAAAAACGAATCCAAATGTTATGATTTAAGTGAAATAGTAATGTCAAGTGACCATGTTCCAAGTAACCAAAAAATGACCCTCTTTCTATATTTAGTTTAGCGTAAAATATTTGCTCAACTCTTAATTTTATATTAATTATGACCTTATTCCATCCAACTTATGTACATAGAAATGTACAAAAAAATAATTAACAGGGAGAACCAAAAAATATGAATATAAGATGACAAAGCAAATCACTAAGTAAACATGCTATTGACTTTGGTAATTAGTTGGTGGTTTTTAAAAGTAAATGTGTATTATATATGGAAGCCCTTACAATTGACATAGACAACTTGTACAATATAATTCTTTTAGAAGGAAGGGGGTGCTGCATTTGCCGTTGTGAAATGAAAGAAATGAATGAACAGAAACCAATGAAAAAACAACAGAAATCACAAAATTAAGGAAGAAATTAATTAAACCATTTGCTTAATTTCTGCTGGCCAAAATTGCCTAGGAATTTTTGTGGTATAGAGACATAAAGTACTCATAATATTTGTCTGTCCAGAGTAATTCAAGCTGAAGCTTTCCACAAAGGATATTAGAATAATATAATATATATGCACAAGACCGTCGACATGGAGCAAGTATCCAAAACCATCCACTTAGTTGCAAAAGGAAGAAACCCTACAACTCAGCCAACTAGTTCCACCGTTTGAAATCAATGCTTGCCCAAATAAAGCATATTTACATCCCATCATATTCAAAACGCAGAGGAAGCAGGGAATTTATGTATAGTCAGTATAGTTTGAATTCATACACTCACCTATCAAATGTAAAGCTGGCTATAACTATACCATGCATCAATGCAGTACTTATGGGTGGTTTGGGAGTGAGGTGCTTAAAAAAAAACCACCCATGAAAAAAAGCTGTGAGGGTTTTAGGTGTTTGGTAAACTGAAAAAAAAAAGGCTTATTTTGGAAGCTGCTGTGAGAATAGGCTGAAATCAAAGGAAAAAGCTGAAGCTGCTATTTGCAGCTTTGGAAAACTGGCTTTTTTTTCAAAGCACACGGAGCTACAGTGCTCATTTAATGAAAATACCCACTATCAGACTGTTTTTTTTTTCCAAAAGCACTTTTACAAAAAAGTTTACCAAATACTCTGCTGATTTATTTCACAGCCGCTTATTCTCACAGCACAACCGCTTATTCTCACAACAGCTTTTTTTCAAAGCACAGCAATACCAAACCAGCCCTTAATCAAGTGGCCTTCTTTTTTCTTTTCATTTTTTTCTTCCAACAACAACAGGGTAATTTATAATCTATACATTTAAATACAAGAAGAAGAATTCGACATGAGTATAAAAATAGAGTTTTTGAGAGTGAATCTCACATTGGAGAAAGTAGGTTAATATAAATAAGTTGAGGTACGTACTCTATATATTGTCAATTTATTTTATAGTAAAACCTAAATTTTTTTCATGAGCACATATATAGCAGCTTAATTAAGGCCAAGCATGCTAATCAAGTGGATTTCATTAATTTGCTAAGCTAATGAAGAAAAAAAAAACAGAGAAATGAGTTTAAGCCAGCACATGTTTATTACTTTGGAAAATACTCAGAACTTATTCCATATGCTGGTCGAGGGCATATTGTGATCACTGTCGCAAAAATAGTCATCTGGTTCGATCGAATTCCCAGATAATAATCCTAGTTGGCCTATTTTTATTGGACTTTATGTGACATGACAAGGAGCAAATTGTAGTATATTGTCTTTAGCTGAAACAATTTGTGCACAAATCTGCTTCTGAATTCCACAAGCTAGCTAGCATGATGGAACATTAGTAAGAACATTAATCTATATAATAATTTTAAAAATCCCAATTTGCAAAGGTGGGTGGAATTATTGCTGGACCTCGTTCCTTATTCTATATATAAAAAAACCCCATTGGTGATAGCAACTTTACAATTTCAGACACACTCACACGAAACTAATGTCACTACAAGGATGAAGAATCCACCTCATGTAGAGAATCAAATACACCCACCATAACCCATTTTTCTTTATGCAAATAACTATTAATTAATGCTTTAGTAATTATGGATGCGTTTGAAATTTGCAAGAATTTTACCAAATTTCATTAGGATAATGCTTCCTTCGTTCTCAATAAGATGGAAAGTTATCATTCCCCTCTAAGGTGACATTATTTTATCGTATAAATTCTCATAATCAGAATCTCGCTCATTCTCTTTATTATCATATAAAGATCCTCTTTACAAAAATTCATTCAATTTAAAGACTGTTCTGTTATCCATATAATCGTGTCATAAATATAACCAAAGAATAAAATAACTATATATTATGTTCTTATTACTTTAGATAAGTCTAAGGGCATAATAGTAATTTCAATTTAGGGCCACTTTCTTCCTCCGACCATATTTTTTTATAAAGTAAAGCTATTCACACACCCTTTTTTACCTTCACACATCCTTGTTAATTTTTGTCAATTAATTTTCTTCAATTCAATCCGATTGACGGAAATTGAGAGAAGTGTGTAAGAGGTAAAAATGAGTGTATGGATCGTACCACCTTTTCTATGTGTCCATCTCTCCTTAATCTTATACACTCTCATGTATAACATGTGGCCTGAATCTAGTATAGCTATAATGTGTTTTCACTTGTTTTAAAATTCTAGAAAGCATTACCACAATATAAATAAATAAACACACACACACACACACACACACACACATATATATATATATATATATATATATATATATATATATATATATATATATATATATATATGTATATGTATATAAGAATCTTGGTCAAATTCAAGTGTCTCATTTTATTTTCCCAATAATAAGTGATCGTTTACGGCAGTACTCTAAAATGGTGTATAATTTATTTCTCATGCGCTTAATTACATTGCATGTTACATCATCTTTGCAATAATATTGATCCCTCTTGTAAAACGATAAAACGAATAAAAAAGAGAGAAAGGAACAAAGTTGGCTTTCCCTGCATGCATATATATATATATATATAAGTACAATCAAGTTCATGAACATCGTCAATCTAACTGTACACAGTAGCACTGCATATCATTCTTCCATTATTAATTACCAGTAGTGCTCCAAGCTATATACTGTGCTAGCTTGCCCAAATATAATTTTTTAACACACTAAGATGATAGGGTGGGAAGATGTTTACAAGGTGGTGGCGGCTATGGTTCCACTCTACTTTGCCCTAATTTTAGGGTACGGCTCAGTGAGGTGGTGGGGCGTCTTCACTCCCGAGCAGTGTGGCGCGATCAACCGCTTCGTTTGTTTCTTTACTCTCCCACTCTTCACGTTTGAATTCACTGCACATGTTGATCCTTACAAATGGAACTACCGCTTCATTGGCGCCGACGCCATCTCTAAGGTCATAATCGTCGTGGTGCTAGTACTCTGGGGCAAGTGCAGCAGCAAAGGAAGTTATAGCTGGTCCATCACAAGCTTCTCGTTGTGCACGTTAACCAATTCCCTTGTGGTTGGTGTGCCCTTGATTAAAGCCATGTATGGTTCGTCAGCCGTTGATCTTGTTGTTCAATCATCGGTCGTGCAGGCCATCATATGGCTCACCATTCTTTTATTCGTCTTGGAATTTCGACGAACGGGGTCGATAGACATAGTTTCAAGTAGTACTACTGTCGACACTCGAGTTCAATCGGTTGATCCACAAGGGAAAGATGTAGAAGCCATGGAGGAGATAACAATAACTACTAGGCCTTCCTTTTGGTACTTGATGAAGGCTGTGTGGGTGAAACTTGGGATGAATCCCAACTCCTATGCAGTTTTTATTGGTATTGCTTGGGCTTTTATAGCAAACAGGTACTGATTAAATATATGCATCTATCTATATAATATGCAAGAAATTATTTATTAATTATACTTGAGTATTGATTAACTAAATATTTTACTTTTTTTCATATACTTCTCTGTAAATTAATTAATTAATTTATGGGTGCTGCAGGTGGCATATTGAGTTGCCAAGCATCATGGAAGGATCTGTTTTAATCATGTCAAAAGCTGGTACAGGAACTGCTATGTTTAGCATGGGTGAGTAATCGCTAATTAACCACACACACACACACACACACACACACACATATATATATATATATGTTAATGAATATATCTATATGGGTAACGTTTTGACTCTATATATCATGCATGCAACGTGCAGGTATCTTCATGGCACTGCAGGAAAAATTTGTAGCCTGTGGGACGAGCCGAACAATAATTGGGATGGTTTTGAGGTTTATTGCTGGACCGGCAGCCATGGCGATTGGCTGTATTGCTGTGGGCTTGCATGGTGATGTTTTACGTGTTGCTATCATTCAGGTAGTTTACTTGCAAATTTATATATCTCAGAAAGTTAAATAATGAATCAAGCATGCATGGCCTATAAAAGTGGTGTTATATATTTAATAGAGTAGTGGTTGCATGTCATATATCGTACGTGGAATAACATAAAGGTTGTTCCGATGAGCTGCCCAGCAAATTAAGCGGCCAATTTCTTCTCCACTAATTAACATCCTACCTAATATTCCTTTTATTTGCATAACTAATTTTGAGAAAAATGAGCTTCCGTTTTGAGAAATTATATTGGGAAATGTTAATCACACATTTTCCTTTTCTACACATTCAATTTTAACATTGGCTTTCAAATTGAATGAACCAAACGAAAACAACAAATATATGCATCTCTAAAACAGATTGGACAACAATACAAACATACTCATGCACGTATATAGTATATTAATCAAGCTTTTTTTAATGAAGCTTTTTATTTAATTTTGAAGAACTTAATTTGATGCTTTCATTTATGGTGTTAACTTTCTGTGCACAAACTACATATATACAAATTAAACAAATTCAAATTAAGTAGCAGTACCGCACTGAACGTTTATGCATGCTCACTAATTTAAAATTTTAAATGAATTTTCAAATAAAATGATCGCATATCACCCTTCAACAAATCTCATAGCTTGTATTTGTGATATTCATAAATAAAATCTCCTTTTTGCATGATAATTTTATTTTTTAGATGATAAATGTTTTAGTTTTTCGGATCAAATGATAAATGTTTAATTAGATGAGATATCATCATTTATATTCAATGTTGCAGGCAGCATTACCACAATCCATTACCTCCTTCATATTTGCCAAAGAATATGGACTCCATGCAGAAGTGCTCAGTACAGCGTACGAACCTCTTTTTATACACATCTATACTCTTAAATTCTTGTACACTTTAAATACGAAAAAAATATAATCAACGTACGAGAAACACCGAAATATAATTTTCGGCAACAATATTTGAAATTGAATGCTTTTTATTCTTCTAACTTTGATATATTGTGTTGCAGGGTAATATTTGGCATGTTGGTGTCCCTTCCGGTGTTGATCGCTTACTATGCAGTTCTAGAATTCGTGCATTGACAACCGTCTCTCTCAGCTATATACATACATATGTGTTTCAATCAATGGATCGATCGAGGGGAAAGGGTTGCTGCCTTGCTGCTCCTCTCTCCTTAATTTGTTTTTTTTTTTTTTGCTTTAATTTGGTTTTCCATATATCAAGGTCACTATTGGGACTAATATTAAAATTAGTCTTATAGTTGCCAAAACTTGTAACCTAGTTAAAACTATCGTCCTAATCTAAAAAGGCTTTAATTAGACTTCAATCCTGAAGTTTTACGATAAATTAGAATGATTTTTTTAGGGTTGTGCTATACACACACCTCATTTTACTTCTCACACACCCCTTGATAATTTCCGTCCGTTAATCTTCTTCAATTTATCCGATCCGACGGTTGAAAATTAAAAAGGTGTGTGAGAAGTAAAATGGGGTGTGTGGATATCACACCCCTTTTTTTATGACAGTTTTGGTAATTTCGGAGCGATAAAAGCTCAAGTGGCAAGGTGAAAATTTATCCTCTGACAAAAATCACATGAGCAACTGGGATCTAAGAGGGAAAAACTTAAACTCAAAGGAAAGACTATTAATTCAATGGAAAACTTATCCTTTGATCTAATTATTTCAATCATTTTTGTGCCTTTATTAAAAGCCCAAATTCAAGAATGGGCTTTTCAAACTGAACTGGATTATCCAAGCCAATCAAAATTGGGCTGGAATTATAAAAGACACAGAAAATGATATAGAATAATAAATATTGGCTCTTTATGATTACGGACGAATGTCTCTTCAAAATTCTTTGTTACCAATTTAGAGGATTCCTTGTTTATAATCAAGATCATTCATATAATAAATCATATTGCAAATTTCATCTTTGCAACATGAACAATTTCAATTGTAAACACGAAATTTCATAAATTGATAACAAAGAATCATGAGGAGTCCTCCTCAGCCAATTGTTAATTCCTATGTATAAATAGGATGCGGATTGTCTGCCCTCCTATTTCGGTGTCTTTCTCATCCCCTCTTATTTTGTGCGATCACGGTTAAGCCACGTCAACATTTTATATTAATTTTTTTTATAGAGATAATAAGACAAAAAACAATAAGAATATAAAATGTTGACGTGGCTTAACTATGACCGGACAAATAGAAGGGGATGGGAAGGGCATCCAAACAGGAGGGCAAACAATCTGCCTCCGTATAAATAAAGTGTATTACTTGACAATGACATGAAAAATAATTAAGAGTAGGTTGTTTGGAAAACAAGTTGTGAGATATTTCTGTTTAGATTTCGGGTCAATGTTTCATTGAGCTTGTCAAGGAATGTTATTCTTTTCTCCTTTTCTTTACTTTTTACCTTTCATTTCTTTTTCTTTTATTAGTAATAGTATATGCAATATTTTTCTTTTTCTTTTCTATTGGAACTATTATTCCCCCTTCAAGTCATTAACTTGAAATTCTAACGAAAAAAAATATGCTCCTGACAAAACAAAAGGGACTAAAAGATGTCATTTTAAAAGGAAAACTCATTATTTAGAATCGAGTATTGAGGTTGACAATTTAGTATCGAGTATTGAGGTTGAAGACCTCTAATCCAACTATTTAAAATTTCACAATCCACAACAAACTGTTTGAGCTTATAATGTCATTTTATTCAATCACCAAAAATAAATGAAAACGTGTAGGAGACGAAAATTTTGTACCAGATTGACTTCTTTATAAACTATTTATTATTATTATTGTTGTTGTTTTGTTGTTTTGAGTAGAATGATAGCATTAGTGAGATGAATACTTAATTATTAGGATGAAGAAAATTAGTAATGATCAAATATGTACTAGAATGAATAAACATGATTGTTTTTTTTTTTTTAAACATCATATGCAACTATTTAGTATTGAGCTTATAGTGACCTCTTACTCATTTTTCCATATTAGAATGGAATGACGTCAAAAGTTTGGTGTACAGTAAATGTTTTATGCTATAAGGTTGCAATTCATAAGTAATTGTATATTTTATGATACAAAAAATATACATATAATATGATTATACAAGTCCCAAAATACAACCCCACAGTCACCCATCAATATATACAATAATAATTTGAAAGAAAATAAATAAAACCCATAACGTGAATAAACTTACATGATAAAAAACAAAAAACCAAACATAAAAATCTTTGCTAAGCTTTCTATCATGTTATTCTCATGTACTCAAAATTATTAATTATTAGTGAAATGTCGGAACTTTTCATAAGCACTTCTACGAGAAGGGCTCCTATGCACTTATGCTCGAATATAAAAATTGTATTAGTGAATGTTTAAGTGTTTCTCCGTAAAAGTGTATTTACGACTTAATAATACTTTTGATTTTTTTGTATCAAACATAATCACAAGCCCTTCTAGTAGTCAAAATAGAGAAGAGCTTGGCTATTTAAGATTAAGATAAGTTCATCCTAAAAATATTTTGTAGCTTATTCACATAACTTCGTTAGTTCATTCTTATGATTGAATGTTTATATTATAAAATACTCTGTAAAGATTATTTCTGTAAAAGATAAATTAAAATTAAGATCATTTAGTCAATTAATTATAGCAAATAGATAGACGGTTCATAATACTTTTATCAAATTCGTTCATCCGTTTTTTTATACAATTTGATGACTAAACAATCTTAATTTTAGTTGATTTTTTTTTACTGATTTTTATATTAATGATCTTTAATATGAACAATTTCGAATCTAAACACGAGGTTTTTATTTTTATTTATAACAAACGATATTATCTACACTAAGAGAGAGGGGTGGGGCTTAGCCTCAAATGAGCTAGCAATAATGCGGTTCAAATTCGAACGTAAGACCTCTCACTTACATATGAAAATGAATACTATTAGACCATAATACTAAGTGAGAGGTCACCAGGTATTGTAAGTAGTAACTTTTCCTCAGTCCTTGAGGAACAAGTCTTTCTCATCAAAGTAAGGTTTCTTACTTTTCCAAAAACGAGCCCCAAATCAGGCCAACAATAATTCTGGTTATATTCACACCAAGAGAAGAACAAAGATCGTGAGAGTAGTGCTTCCCCACTATTTATTTAATTTTATTTAAATAATATTGCGCGTGTTATTCGGTTGCATCTTAACAAACACCCTCTCTCTGTCTCTCTCAATAGTCAAGGCTCTTCCTTTTCTTCCTGCCTCAATTTGTTTGACAAGTCGACGTTGTCATGATTGGTGAATGGAAATCACCCAATCCGAATCCCCATGCTGATACTTCTGCTGCTTGTTTCTTCTGGGTGCCTGTGATCAATCACTCATTCATCCATCATCCTGCTTTCTGCAACACATTTTCTGTCCCCTGTAAAAAGTAAATACCAGAAAACAGAGCTCAGCATTCATTTTTCGTCAACGAAAACAAGAGCCAAGGACGAAAAGAAAGAACAGAAATCAGGTTGTTGCAGGATTTCTGTTTCTGGGTTGTCTCCGTTTTCATGGAGGATGAAGTCCTCCTCCGTAAGCACGCATTTAATACTCATATTATTATGCTTTTCTTGGTCACTTCTTGATTTTTGTATTTGACCAATATTGTAATTTGTTAATTGGTACTCAACATTTTGATCATAGAAACAGATACTTGTATTGTTTTCTTGTTTTCTTGTGATTTTTCGGGCCATGAGATTATCTCGAATTCATCCTTCTTTGAATTTCTATGCACATATTTTCTGGAAGTTAGGTGTTTCTTCTTGAGCTCTTGAGACAATTCGGAATCTTTATTCTTTCAGCTCTTGCTTGTTATTATTGGGGGAGGGGATTCCGAAGCGAGTCCTCGAGTTCAAGAGTATATACTCTTAACTGCTTGACCTACAAACCCTTGTAAATTTTAGTTCAATCATGATTACCCTAGCAGAAGGTAACAATTATTAGGTAATTAGGACAATGGTTTTAATTTCTATGCAGATCGCTTGGTTACAAGTACTGAATTTTTTTTTCTTTCTGAAAATGGCACACATGTTTACTTCTTTATCCAGCCATCTTTGTTATTTTGACATGTTTTTGTGCACTTCTTCGTTCCATTCTCTTCGCAGGTAACTTTACGTGCAGATCTGAGAAGCGGGAAATTGTGTTTTTGTAGCATTCTCCCGGCAGCTTCTCTGCTGTGTATACTGTTTCTCATAGTGAGTGCATACATATCATCAGATTACAGAGAGGTATGTGAATGCCATTTTTTTTTCCCGACTCCATTCTGTATTGTTGTGTTAACTCCAATATCTAGCTTACAAAATTATCACTTTTACTGACCTGAAAAATTTTGGGTCATGTTGCACAGAATTCATCATCGTTTTGGAGAGTCACAAACAATTTGCAGAATCTAAAGTACAAATGCATGGTTTGTTTATCGTCCCACACAGGTCTCATACATCTTTCCTATCAGATGAGTTGTTGAGATTTATTACTTTATAGTATTTTTATTGGTTTTAGAATCAGAAAAAGCCTTATGGAAGTGAGCCACTGCCTCGAGGCATTGTTGCCAAGACTTCTGATCTGGAAATGCGGCCGTTATGGAGTGCTAAAAAGGTAAGGTTTTCAGAATGATGAATGGAAGCTACTGAACTATTCAACTGATTGTGTAACATTGCATTCCTCCAAGTGACAGTGCTTCAGGTTTATCTAAATTTCGACTCTTACACTGTTTGACCAGAAGCCTTCAGTTAACTTGTTGAAGAAGAAAGATGCAAATTCCTCAACTAGTTTATTTGCCATGGCTGTCGGGATAAAGCAAAAGGATCTTGTTAGTAAAATGGTCAAAAAGGTATATCCTGTTAAACAATGCTCACAAAGGTAGTCCATACTAAGTACCGATAATTCTTTTTCATTGTTCATAGCTGCATAAGTAACCGATTTTCACTCGCTAATCCATGTTGCAGTTCCTGTCTAGTGGTTTCGTTGTGATGCTCTTCCATTATGATGGCATCGTCGATGAGTGGAAGGAATTTCAATGGAGTGATCAAGTTATTCATGTATCTGCAGTCAGTCAAACTAAATGGTCCTACTCTTTATCTTTGCATGCCTAATATCAATTTCGTCAAAGCTTCAGTATTGAAATTTGTTTTTCTGGTTGATGCCTAGGTGGTTTGCAAAGCGTTTCTTGCATCCTGACATAGTTGCCGAATATAGTTACATTTTCCTCTGGGATGAGGACCTCGGAGTTGACTATTTCCAGCCCCAACGGTATACACATTGTGGGGCTGGCTGCATCTCTTTTCACAAACTTATACATTATACCGACTGGTTATTAATCCCATTCTGTCAACTTGTTGTTTAATACTACTTTTAGGTACATATCCATTGTTCAAAAGGAAGGGCTTGAGATATCACAACCTGCACTGGATTATTCAAAATCAGAGGTGCATCATCAAATTACTACGCGTTTGAGAGGATCGGTAGCACACAGGTCTCTTACACTGTTAAATGATGAACTCCCTTGGGAAATATTGTTGAATTTAACATTATTCTACGTTTTGCAATGTTAAAATTGCTTTAGTAAGTTGATGCTGGTTAATTTCAAGCACCCATAATTTCAAACAACTTGATATAATTCATGTTGTATCTGCAGAAGGACTTACAAGTCAAGTAACAATGGGAAAGGTTGTTATGAGAGCAGTAGAGCTCCTCCTTGCACCGGGTAAAAACTGTGGTTTCCATACGATTGTTTAGTGTAGTTGCAGAAGTACACCATCCACTAATTAAAATGAAAATGTGCAATGCATTTGCTGCAGGTGGATAGAAGTGATGGCTCCTGTTTTCTCTCGAGCTGCCTGGCGTTGTGTTTGGTATATGATCCAGGTACGTGTGTTAACTTCTTTTGTCTGGGCCCCTGGAACTCAACTCAAATAGCTGGTTTTCTCTTCGCATAGAGTCAACGACGGCTTAGATTGCACCGGATTGATTATGTTAATTGCAGAATAACTTGATTCATGCTTGGGGACTAGATATGCAGATTGGTTATTGTGCACAGGCAAGTTCTCATGCTTTGCAAAAAGAACAGACCTGCATTCTTTCTTGTTTGATTTTGAATGTATATATAATGTTGCAATAGGGAGATCGAACTAAAAAAGTTGGAGTTGTGGATGCCGAGTACATAATCCATCACGGCCGCCCTACATTGGGAGGAGCCTCAGATGATCAAAATAATCAGGTGACGAAAGATAAAATTCATAACATTGTATTGCTGCAATCGCATTCTTTACATTTTTATAATGTTTTGGTAATTGCATTGGCAGGGATCATCATCATCATCCTCAAAATCTACAGGAAACGACCACAGAGTTGATGTAAGTCTCTTGACAGTCGACGCGGCAATATTGTCTTTAATATATAGTCTTCATCAGATTGATTAATCTGTTTTCTTTTGTTCTTGTTGTAATGTTGCAGGTGAGGCGGGAATCGTTCAATCAAATGAAAGTGTTCAGAAGGAAATGGGAACGAGCCGTCGGGAACGATAAATGTTGGATTGATCCCTACAAGTAGCCACAAATTAATTAGTGCTTGAGCGCTCCTATATATATGAATATCGTCATCCATCGTCCTTTATTTGGAGGAAGCTCCGAGCAGTTGGTGTAAAATTTGGAGATCTTCATACCTAACATTACTTCTGCATAAGACTTGAGAGGCAGTGACACACCCCGTCCCCAAGGAGGGTATGCTGGCCGTCACGTGAGAGTGACGTAACCATTTACACAGTTCGGAAGCTTTAAAAAAAAAACAATTACTAAGATGAAACACCCGAGGGTGAGTCCTACATTTGTGAATTCTGTCAGAACACCGTTGGATTCCTCATGGCCACCAAAGCTCTGCTATCTAGAACCTGGAGGGGCGCAAAACAAAATTGAGTGGGTCAGTAAAACAAGTTTTTCGAAAACCTTACATTTAAAACATTTCTAACCCCTCGCCGTAAAACCTGTATACTTTCCCAGAAATTTATTATAAAAACATAAATATATAAATCATCAAAACTCCGCTCACCATCTATCAACATAACATTTCAGAAAGAATATGCCATGCCATGCCAAAATATAATATGAATGCATCAATATAAATCAGGTGAAATAATAAATCAACTGGAGACCCTACCGTGGTCCTGTACGGCTGATTCTATAGCTCAATATCCCATCCAGCCGGAGTCACCAATTGTGACCTATACGGCCATGCCGGAGTCACCAACTGTGACCTGTACGACACTACACTGCACATAAGTCGGAACTATCTATAGTAGTCTGTACGACTAAGATGGTGAAATAATACGCTCTAGTGCTTCTCTCATCAATCATCTGTGCACATAATCTAAGGTCACCTACCAGTCGGAACCCCTCTAATGGTCTGTACGACTGGCATGTCGGAACCACCTCTAGTGGTCTGTACGACATCCATCTACTTGGATCCAAGGCGAGCGTGCGGTGTGGTGAATAATATAAGCACTAACACCTAGGGTGCAGGTTATGAGCTTCCAATGCAATTCACATAAAATAAATCCTATGAATAATGTAAAAACTCACCTGTGCGTCCACAGCGTCAATTCACATATATATGCATCAATTATCAATTCGTATAACTCATATCATTCATATCATTCATATTATGCATGCATGGCATTTTTGAAACATATTTTCATATAATTGCATTTTTTGGGAAAAACAGTAGTATATAGGTAATACGAAAACAAAACTGCCCACTCACCTGGAGTTCGCCCTACAACTCCCTAGCACAATACGTCAAGGCGTCATGACGATCGGCGCCTAAAACAATAATCAAATACAATCTTAGAAATCATATCGATAGAATATAACTTATATAAAACACGTCACTACGCAGTTCGATCCGGAAGATCTGCAACTCAGATTTCAAATCCATAACTTCCAGAGGTCCACAATATACCTCTAGGACAACTTCCTAAAATTTCATTACCATCCAACGGTCGGATCTCCGTCAATTTCCAAAACTAAGTGACGGTTAACATTCTATTTTATGAACTTACAACTCCAATTCCGGAAGATCCGTAACTCGGATTCCCAATCCGTAAGTTCCTATAATCCTCAAATATTACGTATTACAACGTATCAAAGTTTGGTGACGATCCAACGGTGGGATCGTAAATTCACATTTTCTCCTAACCACGAATCGTAACCAACTTAGGTTCAATTACTCAATTTACGTCCATCAATTATCAAAACTGAACCTAGAACCTTAAACACATGCTAAGAATGACATTGGCGGGCCATTGGCCACGCGCCGCCGCACGGGCCGCCGCGGTGAATACTATATAAACGTTATTTAAAGCATATAATCAACAATTCTCAAAAACTTCTCATACGGTGCTTAATTTGGGTATATGAATATACCACAGTGACCTACTCGACGTCACGAACGTCGACAAATTTTTAGGATTAATTTTGGGCTTGTCACGCGCCAAGGACAGGCACGGGTACATGCGCGCCCACGCGCGTCTTCTTTCTGCGAGCTCGCCGGACTGAACTTTCCGGTGGCCGGAAAACTGGGCAATTTTCAATTGCCTTGTTCTCCCACGTTTCTCAACCATTTTCTTCGAACTTTACATCAATTTGAAGCCCTAAACATGTAGTTTCACGATAGACTAGTTTCAAGGTCTAAAAATCACGAAATCTCACCGGAAAAATTCCAAGAAAACCGGCCAAAGTTGAACCCAGTGATCCGACGTCCAAAACCTTCAAATGAAGCACTCCGAGCTTCCTTGGGACCTCACTAAGCTCACTACAAGCTTAGAATTCCCTGAAAATCGACATATTACGATTGCATGAATAGTGACATAAAATGGAGGTTCGGGTTTCACGTGATCTCGAAGGTTTCACTTCCTAAAACCAACACCAATCGACTCAGGAGCTTGAAAGGATGAAGATTCATACCTTTTTGGCGTCGATCCGAGGAAGTTCGAGGGTTTTGGGCTTCGTCCGTACGTTCGAGGGTGAGAGAGAGAGAGAGTGAGAGTCGTGAGGGAGGAGAGAGAGAGGGTACGGGAAAGAGAGAGAAAGAGGTTTGACATGTGTGGTTCATCCAAAGTCATCACCATCCATTTTATTTAACTCCCTAACCACAAAAATACATGTAACTTTTAATCCAATAGTTTAGGAAGTATTTACTTAGTCCAAATAACAAGCCACACACACATACCTTAATACCCGTCAAGGGTAATTCCGTCATTTCACATTCCCGTCAAAAGTACCTCTGGGACGGGCTGTGACAGGCAGGCCAAAGCAAGGTTGTATTGCCTTTTTTCTTTTTACACAGTTGAAATGTATATGCGAACACAGAAATCAACTCCAGTTTTATACTTGTGAGAGGCTGCTGCTGCTGTAAATCTGTAAATTCAACTTTTTTTTGTGTTGGGATGCTTCGTCGGCCGGCCACCTGTTCATTGCTGACAACTCCCCTTGATGCTGATGATCTTGCCGGCTGATAATACTGCTGCCGTCCGATTGAGCTTTCAACGTTCTTGTAAAGCTCAGCTTACACTCTGGAACAACATGTGCGCGATCGACATGGCTCGCGAGTTGGACAGTCGATTCCCTAGAGATGGCATGTGATTCATTTGAAAGTTCCTTTGGTCATGAGCTACACTACGACTAGTACCACTCACTAGTTCTGAGTCTACCGAATGCAATGAGATAGATACGAGAGAAAATACACACCATCAAACATGATATTTCTCTCTTTTCCTTTTGAAAAAGCCATGTATTGTAACGTTGTATTTTCATCCAAAAAAAAGAAGGGTCCAAATTAAAGTGCAATGAAGCGAACATATTGCCCTAACCAATTGGACTACCGCTCATGACCTTGGTTGGACCAGTGACCAGCAAGGTGGGGAAGTTGAGAAGAAAATAAGGGCATACATGATGGAAGCGCCCACCATTTGATGGTCATATGTCCTTTGAGCAGCACATGGCTTGTTGGCATATAACTACGTCATCGCAATATTCACAAAGGTCAACGAGATTCCCTTTTTTTCCGCCAAAACACTCTTGTAAAGACACCAAAGTCAGATCATGTGGCTCCCAACCCAGAGAAGCTCTTCATTCTGTTTTTCCCTTCCTATTTGAAGGATTATGGTTAAGCCATGTCAACATCTTATATTAAATTTTTATAAAAAGAGAAAAACAAAATAAAGAGTGTGGAAGGAGGAGGGGATGGAATGGAAGAGGATGGATGAGGATGGAAAGAGGAAGGAAGAGAATCCTAGTCCCCAAACCCACCCCACTTACTGCTCACTGCCCGTGCCTATATAGGACTCTTTTGATTCTACAGACCATGTACTGTCATATATTTTAAAATTCCTGCATGACAATGAATATTTGGCTTGAGATACCGTTACAGACTTGCAATATCTATCATCCCGTTGATGTAAGCTACAAACCATAAACATAAAGTTTTGGTCGACTGAGAATTTGAGACTTGCATTTTCACTCAACGATCTACAAGAGGGTATAAAAAAAAATAAAAAATTCCAAGCAATAAAAGTGATGCAAATAATATCCATCCAAGAATTGTAAACCACCACCATCTCAACATCATTGAAGCAAAACTTGGTGGCTATGGCTTAACTGCACCCCCCCCACCCCCACCCAACCAAGCTTCTAGCTACATGCATTAATATCCATCACACTCACACATCCCACCTACTGTTCAATTAAAATCTAATCTACTTAATTCTCCAATCTCCACCACCTGCATCCTGCACTATGCAATCTCCTATCTGTTTGAGGTAACTGAAAAGCCATAGCTAAGCAAGGAGAAGTCTCTCTCTCTCTCTCTCTCTCTCTCACTCTCTCTAAGGTATTCTATATACCCAATGAAATGCTTGAAATTGCAGAGAAAAGCAACAATATATAGTAGATCAAACCATTCACTTTCTCTAAACATCAAGTGGAAAACCAGTAAGCATTGAGTGAAAGCAGAACAAGAAAACATTAGTAGCAACCAGTTTCATTGGAAAACATGAACTAAAACTCATCACAAATTAATAAAATATCAGCACAAGACTAAAATAATAGAACATAGAAGTTGAATCTTAATCCTTGTCATAGAGCAGCTCTACTGACCACTTTTGGAAAAGTCAATAAAATATCATTAAGAACCCCAAATAGCTGCATTAACAAGGACAATGTTCCCTAAAATCCTCACAACTATGCTAATCCTATCTCCAGGCACTGCTTATTGCAGCCAAAACAAAAAGAAAAACAAAAAAATAAACATTGGAAAATTATCCCACTAGATATAGAAATAAGCTAACCTGGAAATATACTAAATTTCATAACTTATAAACAAACAAATCAAGAACAGATATTCTTTTTTGCCATCCAGACTCCCAACAAAATCAAACATTACCCCTAATTCAACAATTTAATTATAAAATATAGAGAGGAAGAGTTAGATGTGGCATCCAAAGCAATTACAGGTCTTGGGTGTGAAAGAACAGAAACCAAAAGGCCTGTTTGGAATGTTGCAATTGATGGCATAGCAACAAGGAGAAGGCAAGCAAAGACCTTTGGCACCTCCACAACAAGTACACAATGCACAAATCCGAAAGCTCCCCAACTTCCTTCTGGTCTCATTCATCACCAAAGTCTTCATCTTTTCAGCTCCAATCAGTGGCACAAGTGGCTCCACAGCTGCAGACCCATTGGCCTTAAAAGTTCAAAACAAACAAACATGCACTTCAATTCACAGAAAACCCAGAAAAAATCATCACCCATTTGACAAGAAAATGTAAAGGCATCTATGAAATTGAAAGGAAAGTTGGGATCTTTGAAGAGTAACACTCACATGGGTTAAGCTTGCTGCTTCAGTAGTGAAGATAGCAGTAAACAAAAAGAGCAGCAGTAGGAGGAGAGAGAAGGTGACCCCATGAGCATGAGCAGGCATCATGAATTGTTTCTTGAGATGGGTGCACTACTTTGGTTTGTGCTTTTGAGACTTTGAGTGGCAAAAGGTGATGGGAACTTAAGAAAAAATAGAGTGTGAGCTGGGAAGTGGGAAGTGGGTCTTTGATCTTTTTTTCTTAAGAGGCCTTTGATTTGGATTTGGTGGATCATAAATGTTATAGTAAAAAGGGTTTTTAATGGTTATTTGGTTTGAGCTGGTTGATTAGGTGGAGAGCTAAATTGGGTTGGGCGCGAGGAATTTTGGAAAATCAAATGTAAAGAAAAAGACTAGAAAGGGTGTGTGCTGTGAGAGTTAGGTTTGGGAGAAATTGGGAGAAAGGGGGAGGATTTTTTGCGATGACGGCTCTTATCTTAATGTGTAACTTGAATGTGCATGTCTTTGTCCAATACAACTATTATGGTGGTGGCCACACCCAACCCGTTTCCATAGGTGTGAATGTTTACATGTGGAGCAAGTTTTCATACCTCCTAGGGATGATACATTTAATCGTTGAATTTGTGGGAATTTAATAAATCGAAATTTTAAGAATGGTTTTACATATAGTTATGAAGATAAGGGTACCATAGTTATAACTGTCGTTAAATTTGTCACATTAAGATATGTTTTCTAATTTATATGCATTAATATACTTAATTATTTTTTTGTCAAATTTTATTCTCCGATCATAGTTTTTGGCATTGGATGTTGATGTTTTATGGTTAGATTCCTAATTATATAGTATTTTATTTTAATTATAGTTTTTCTTTATATTGTGTTGATCTCATGTGATTAAAATAGTTTCTTTATTAGTTATGAGAAAATATAATAAAATTATTGATAAAATAAAATAACCTGTTAACCGATAAGGAATTCGTTACTCATCTTAAATGATTATGGCCCGTATAGAATAACCCAGTCGCTAATTTGATGGCTAGGGATTTGGATCATTTTTATGATTATGGAGATATTATGACACATCTGTTTTGGACTGAATTGTTGTCATCCCTACTTACATGCAACATGATGTTACTGCGACAATCTTTCATCAAATTATATGACAATTGGTGATAAATTTAAAATACCTTGAAAAGTGTAATTATTTTACTGCGGTTCAAGTCATTCGCCTTCTTTGGACCAAGAGTATCTCCTTATCCTCATTGTATAACAATGATGGGATGACAATTTAACCCCACAAATCCGATTCCCGCAAATAATCGATCCGAATGATTCGATTTCAAAGATTAAATTTTAAATATTTTACGGTTATGAATAATCATAGGTTAAATATTAAAAATCCCACTGGGTTTGGCCTGGCCTGACCTAGTTGATGAAGGTTGTAGCTTTTTTTGTATTGGTAGATGACACCACCACGACATTATTGCTTGGATATGTGCAAAAAATAAAAATTGTATTTGAGCACATGTGCTATATGCTAGTTATCTACGAAGTAATAATAATCATATGAGAATTGTATGTTTGGGGAAAAAAATGCAGGTATGGGACAGATATTGTATGACATTTTTTGCTAAGAAACCGTGTGACATTTGATATAACAAAACAATGAGTATCACTCGTGATTTTTAGTTGGTTTTGTAAATTCGGACATAAATTATCGTTAAACATATTTATTTTTACCTTTGCCTCACTTTAAAGTTTTGAAAATTAATGTAAGACTTTCCGTTGATATTCTCGATGGTGGAATCTAATTTAGCAATATTTTGGGCCTCACTACTTTATATTTAGTTTTCGGCTTGAATATTTTACTAAATATACAGTTGTTGCTATATAAATTGAAAAACCGCTTTCAAATACTTTATAAAGTTTTCCTACTGCACATGGAAAATATTTCGTGAAAATTAAAAGTTTGGATTTTTCACCAAAAACGTGGGTAAACACTCACTATTTGTAGCCAATTTTGCAAATTCATACGGAAATCATTGTTGAATATATTTGTTTTCTTCTTCGCATCACCGTGAAGTTTTAAAAATTAATATAAGACTTTCCGTTGAGGTTCTTAAGGGTGGACCGGAACCCCATTTTGGCAATGTTTTGTGTCTTACTACTATATTTTTCATTTTTTTTAGTTTTTGGCTTAAATATTATATCAAGAATACATTTTGCTCAATAAATGGTAAAGCAGCTTCCAAATGCCTTAAAAAGTTTTCTTGATGCTCACCAAAAATAATTCGTGCAAATAAAGAGTTTGCATTTTTTACAAAAAAAATGTGTTAACACTTACTGTTTGTAGTCGGTTTTACAAATTTGTACATAAATCCGCATTGAATATGTTTGTTTTCTCCTTCGTCTCACCATGCAATTTTGAAATAAGTGGAAGACTTTTCGTTGATATTCTTGAGGGTTGAACCCCATTTTGGCACTATTTTGGGCCTCACTACTATAATTTTCACTTACTTTTTTCAATTTTCGGCTTCAATATTATACTAAATATACATTTTTGGCTCAATAAATCGAAAAAAAAAACACTTTCAAATGCCTTATAAATTTTTCCTTGATGTTCACAAAAAATATTGTGCCAAAATAAAAAAAACAATATATCATTTTCACAAAAAACATGGGTGCCTATTTTGGCAATGCTTTGGGGCTCACTACTATATTTTGTTAGCTTAAGGGTTGGTTTGGTATTGTTGTGTTTTGAAAAAAAAGCTGCTTCTGCTATGCTGTGAGAATAAGCGGATGTGAAATAAAGCTGTAGAGTGTTTGGTAAACTTTTTTGTAAAAATGCTTTTGAAAAAAAAAACAGTATTATAGTGTTTGGTAAACTTTTATGTAAAATAGACGTGAAAAAAAAACCGGTTTTTCAAAGTTGGGTTTTGCAGCTTCTTGTTTTTGGCTATTTTTCACCCAAAACTGTGAAAAAAAGCTGAAGTTAAATGTTTACCAAACACAAAAAAACTCCCAGCTTTTTTTATACCAGTTTTTTTTCAGAATCACCTCAGTACCAAGCCAGGCCTAAATATTCTACTAAATGTACATGTGCTGCTTAATAAATTGTAAAACCACTTTCAAATGCCTTATAAACTTTTCCTTGTGCTCACAGAAAAAATTTCGTGAAAGTAAAAAATTGCATTTTCCCCAAAAAAATGGGTTAACACCCACAATTTTCTAATCGATTTTAAGAACTTTTACCATATTTGTTATAAGCCCAAGTTAAAGTCATTCTATAAGTTTTCATTATTTTTTTATTTTCAACTTTAAAAATCAACGAAAAATAGTTTCGGGTGTTAATAAATGATAAAATCACATGCAAAGGTCTTGCAAAATTTTCGTTATAACCCACGCAAAATATTTCCTAAAACTAAAAATTTCAATTTTTGTTCACAAAAATTGAGTTATAACCCACATTTTCCAATCAATTTTGAAAACTTTTACAAGATTCATTAAAAGCCAAAATTTAAGTCACTCTAGTCGCACCACATGTTTTCTAAAATTAATTTAGGACATTCCAAAGATTTTCGACACCTACAAATCTCTTTGGGTCGCTATTAGTTTATATTATTTTTCTATCTTTCAACTTTGAAAATCAATGAAAAATAGTTTCAAGAGCTAATAAGGGATAAAATAACATGCAAAGGTGTTAAAACATTTTCGTCAATACCCACGCAAAATATTTCCTAAAACTAGAAATTTCAATTTTTTCACAAAAACTATGAGATATAACCCACGTGTACCAAATCGATTTTGAGAACTTTTACAAGATTCATTAAAAGTCAAAATTTGAGTCACTCTAGTTGCACCACATGTTTTCTACAATTAATTTAGGACATTCCAAAGATTTTCGACACCTACAAATCTCGGGGGCTTCTCTATTTGTTTATATTATTTTTCTATTTTTTCAACTTTAAAAATCAATAAAAAATAGTTCCGAGACCTAATAAACGGTAGGATCACATCCAAAGGTCTTGCAACATTTTCATTAATTCCCAAGCAAAATGTTTCCTAAAACCAAAAATTTCAATTTTTTTTACAAAAATTATGAGTTCTAACCCACGTTTTACAATCCATTTTGAGAACTTTAACAAGATTCAATATAACCCAAAATTTAAGTCATTCTAGTCGGACCACACATTTAATTAATTTAATTAAGGACATTCCCAAGATTTTCGTCACCTACAAATCTTTTTGGGAGCCTCCTACTAGTTTATATTATTTTTTCTATTTTTTAATTTTAAATATCAATAAAAAATAGTTTCGGGACCTAATAAACGTTAGGATCACATCTAAAGGTCTTGCAACATTTTCCTTAACTCCTGCGGAAAATACTTCCCTAAAGTCATGCTTGACAAGTGCAAAAAGATGTGATCTCCACGCATGCAAAAGGAGGCAGGCTCGATGCATGCAAAACGAGACAAAATGCATGCAAGCAAAACGAGACGAACCCGAACTCACATAAAACAAGGCAGGCTCCGCTCACAACTTTTAGCGCACAAAACAAGGCGGCCTCAATGCACGAAAGAATGCGGCAAGCAAAACAAGATGCACTACGCACACACTAAACGAGACAAACACGGCGCACAAAAAATAAAACAAGCTCTGTTCACAAAAAACGAGATGAACTTTTGTCACGCTAAACGAGACGGTCTCGGCGCACAAAAAAAAACAAGGGAACTTTAACGAAAAGCTCCCGATATTGTTCACTTTAACGAAAAACCACATTTTTACACTAAAAAGTCAATCCTGGTACTATTCACTTTACCCTTTATTTTGTCCTTATCATTAAAACTCAAAGTTTTCAAGTCATTTTCATTAGTTTCCTACAAAACAACTCAGCAAAATAAGACACTTCGCGCCAGCAAATCGGGGCGGGCTCCACTTGAAGAAAACGAGATGGAATTCTACGCACACGAAACGAGGCAGGCTCGGCGAAAGGAAAACGCTCTTTTTAGTCGGTTTTCCTCCGCCATATCTGTCGTTAAGTTAAGCCAGTGTCGGACATTTCGGGATTTGGGACAAGACAATGTTTGCAGATGTTTATACGGTGCAATGCAGCAATGTGAAATTCACAAGGTTGAATCTATCAGATAAATGCATCTTCAGGACAATTCTCTGTAAATTTCCAGCAATTGGAAATCAATTTACAGATATCAACTTGCAGATATCCCTCAAAAGATTGTTAACGTAAATGGTTCGTTTTCGAGCCGCTTTTCACTCCTCTCTGTCAATGTTGTTATCTTCTGCACTAGGCATCTGTCTAGGCTCCGACAATGAAACTCTCCTGGGATTTGCTGATCCTGCTTCAACTAGTCCTGATGATGCTAAATTTAATGAAGCCGCCCCCGACGTCGAACCCAACAAACGCCGGGCTGGGGCATCAGCCGAAGATGACGCAGACAGACCATAAGTGAAGATGCCCATAGGGTGGTCAAACTTGCAACTTGGTCCAAACTTACAGATACCGTAACGAGAATAGAAGATGCACATAGGTTCTCCCTGTTAAAAAGTGTACCAGATTCATCGTGTAAAATATCAACATCAAAGCTTGAAAGATAAACAAGCGCACGCAACTATTTTCGAAACAATAGCTCAAGCTTATAACCGAACTCCAACAGTAAAAGCAACTCACCGGTCGTAAAGGAAGGCCTATTGGACTCAAAACACAGTCTGGAGCAGGAATTAACCTCTCCATAGGATGATGGAACCTACAGACCGCACCAAACTTACAATCCCCGGTTTTCATATAGAACTGGCACTCAGGCTGGCCAGGTCTCTCGGGAAATACATTTTCCCTCTGCAATGCATAGAACCCTACAGGGATGGAACCGGAACGGTATGGAGAAAAGCCCCCTTGAGATCCTGAATTTTCTGGTTCACCTTGGCGTGAAGTTCCATACATCTGACTGTTTCCCGCTGTTTGTTGCTGACTCTCTGCAGATGAAACGGAGCCAAGCTGGCCCTGCAAAAATTGCCAACAAATAAGCGTATTGATTCTTCTCGGGGAACCATAGCGCAAGTATACTAGTGAACTTAAACTCAAAAGCTGCTGCATTAGAGCTTTTCTGATGGAGTGCAACAAAAGAAATTGCAAACCATTCGATTTTCATCTTGTTTTCTTCTCATAAGACAAATTTTCAAACTATTATTCTGAAACTTTAATCACAAATTAGATGACACAACAAGATCATCAGTTTTAAACACACATGCATATAACTCCGATTAAATTGATTTTGAGACAAACAATAATTAGTTGCACATTATAAGGTAAAACAATCGCATCACAGCATTCCGCACAGAGAGGTACAGTTAAGCTTACACTGTATGCGTTCCATCCAGGGACTGATACCACTCCCTGAGGAACAATGAGAGGAGCGTAATTTGATGGAGCTTGCCAGCGTGGACTGGGAATAAAAGATGCTCTCGACCAATTTGTAACTCCTCCTGCATACGACTGCTGGCCAGGAGTAGTTGGAGATTGGACAGTAGGATATACAGGAGAGCCACGCACTGAAACCATCATGTTAGTAGGTTGGGGATGGTGGAATTTACAAGTGCCTCCGAACTTGCATTGTCCAGTTCGTAAATAATAGGCACATTCGATCTCATTCTGCTAAAAGTAAAGAATGAAAAGTTAGGAAATTTATCTTACCAACTAAGATGCACAGAAAGATCTACAAAACAATCTCCAAAGCAGATATGTACAGACATTTACAGATCTACAATATGCCTGAACGAAAACTGTGCAGCATGTATTGTTCAATTTTACAATTATTTCAAATATACAGATAGCATATAAACAACATTTTCTCCAACACATATTCAATTATACAATACAGAAGTGGAATGCTTGGTCCTCCTAAGACGAAATGGTTTTTCCTCTAGCATATGTGTGTTTCTTAAATCATTATTTTGCGTCACATTACTTCTAAAATTTACCACACCAACACAAATGGCATTTGTTTTCGGTCCATTGTCTGTCCATATACCGGAGAAATAAACTACAAAGTAAACATTCAAGTAAAGCAAACAGAATCGAAATGTGCAAAAGAGGTGAATGGCACAATAATGAGATGAAAACAGGAAATCGAACCGGTCGAAGTGGATAGCCTAAGATATTTAAGGCAACTCTTCCAGCGATTCCCGCCTTGTCTCTAGGATGATGAAACTTGCATGTTGCTCCAAACTTGCAGGTTCCTGTCTTCAGGTAGTACTGCAGGGAAGTTTAACAAATATCATTAGTAAGTCAGACCAAAATTTACACAACCAACCTTCCACAGAAATACATGCCTGACATTCTGGTTGTCCAATTCTTTCGGGGAACTCTCCCTTCATCCTTGCAGCGGCAATAGCCTGGCAATAAACAGAATCTTGGTATATAGACATATAATTTCAATCAAAATTTAATGAAATAATTAAACATTAGACACGAATCATACTACCCTTGTGCTAAAAAGTATCAAAGAAAGAAAAATATTACTAAACTAAAAAAAAATGGAGTAAACATGGTGAAACTATACCAGCTTCCGGTTAGGTGGATGATTAAAGCGACAAGTTGCCCCAAATCTACAAAGTCCTGTTCTGATGTAATAAGAGCAATCTGGCTCTCCAGTTCGCTCGGGATAGCCCCCGGCTTCCAATGTTTCACTTGATCTCAAATTCATTGGCCACATTGCATCTGAAATAACATTTCATAAGAAAGTTCATTACATTGTATCATACAAACATATCAAAACTCAAGCGAGAGGCATATTTCCGACGTGTACATTTCATCTGCATTCTGTTCCTACTTGTACACCATAAGAAGACAATTAAGTAAAGAAATTGTGCTTTAAAGCTGCGATTAGATTAACTTCTTCGTCTTATTGTTCTTAGAAGCCAAATCACACAACATTGACATTGCATTTTCTGTTTAAATTGGTTTTGAAATCACGGTTATCGTCGATCCCTCCTTTCGATCTTCATGCTATAACAAATACCGTATTTGAGTTGTCACGGGATAGCGAAAACTTTCATTATCTACAACTCCAAATTCTCCAAATAGCAACCAAATCGCATTCAGAACACGAAACAATTTGAAAACAAACAAGAGGCAACATACTGTAATAATTCAAGAAACGGAAAGAAGCACATGAAAAATGAAAAACATGCGAATTTAAGTCCTGGGAATCGAAATTGACGAAGCTGGATAAGATTGAAAGCATTGATCACATATGGATTGAGGAACTGAAAGGTCAAAAGGGACAATTCGCATCGGCGGAGGCAGCAAACGTGATTGGGAAAACAAGGAAACAATGGCGAAACAAAAGAGAAACAGAAGCAGAGAAAACGACAGTTACTGACAAACAAAGACAAATGTATGTGTGTTATGCAAAAGAGGGAGAAAGACGACCTTGGGTCAAGGCAGGTGACAGTGAGGGAGCGTCGGTGACGGGCGCGGCAGCACGAGACATGGGAATTCCGGCATCGAAGTCCATGGCTCCAGTCGCCGGCGAGAGAGAGACAGTGAGTTAAGTCGTCAGCAGCACCACCAACACCACCGGGCCGTCACTCTAGCAAACCCCACCGGAATTACCATTCATTCACTCCACCCCCTCCGTCGCACCCCACAACTCACCTACCTGTCACTCTACTAAAATCCCCCTCTCAACGATCAGACACACACTATCTCTCTCCTCTCTCTCCCTCTCTCCCCCCCCCTCTCTCTCTCTCTCTCTCTCTCTCTCTCTCTCTATCTAAACCAGGCCACACCCAGACCAAACAAAAAAAAAACAGAGCCAAATTAACAAGAATAACAGCTTTCTAGAGAGAGAAACTTTTACATGGATAGAGAGAAAGTAGTTTTAAGAGAGAGATGATGAGATGGAGAGAGAGAGAGAGAGAGAGAGAGAGAGAGAGAGAGAGAGAGGAGAGAGAGAGCGGTGTGCTCTCCTCTCCACAAACGAGAAGAGGAATAAAAACCAACCATCTCTCAACCAGACAAGCTTTTTTCACCCGCGTTTTGGCAATAAACGGACCAAACCCCACATCCTTTCCCGCCACCCGCGACTGCCTCAACTCCTATACTCGCTCTCTTTGCTCCACGCGTGCTCCTCCTCCCTCACCTTGTCCCTCTGGTTTTAGAGAAATTTGTAGTTGTGAATGGGACATGATAATACACCACTTGTTTTTACGTGATAAAATTTTTTATTTTTTAAATTATTAATTTTTTAACACACATATTCCATCATTTATATAACAACACACAAACTAACAGAGGCTTGGCTGATTTTTGTGGGAGGTGTTAGATCCGCGGAAGACATAATGGGCAAAAGGAAGAGCAGCACTCGATTAGCTCAGATCCGAAACACAAAAGGTAAACTCACAACCCTCCATAACTAATCTCTTACTGCATGTCTCATATAAACTTCACCGTGTAACATCCCGTATAACAGTAACACTGAAAAATCTCTTCTACTTTTTCTTATATGCTCGACGCCAAATCCTCATCTAATATTTTATTCAACAAGTGGTCGACTTGCGCAGCGAGTAGGTCCAGCTCTCCGAGCTGCGAATGTGCGATTCCGCAAACCGGATAGCAGAAACTCGGACCGCTTCCTGTGACGGCTTTTACTATTTCCAGTTTATTTCTTTATATTTTCCACCATCTGCTCCCTTCTCCCAATTTTTAATTTTTTCTTAAATTTTTAATTTTTTTTAATAATAACTAGCATATGGGCACACACAAAGTGTGTGTGAGAAAAAATTTTATTTTTGTTTTTGAAATAGAATGAGAGAGGAAGAGAGTGATAGAGAATGTGGGAGTGAGAAATTTTTATTTTTTAATTAGAGATATGTTAGAATTATATGTAGGTGAGGTTTTTGAAAAAAACAGTAAAATTTAGTTGTGTGAAATTACATTTATACTCCATATTTCTTATTCATGTTATGTTTTAATTAGAATGTTAAACTGATAATTTCATACGATTTTAGTTGCCATCAAGTGCTTTATTAATTAATAAAGATAATCGATATCTTGCTAATTACTTCAGTTGGAAATATAATTATAATATAAGGCGTCATCACATATGTGGCATGAATTGTCGAGAGATATTAATCAGAAAATGGTTGAAATTATATTGTTTTAATAAGAAGGAAAGTAGTTGCGATATTGAAAAAGTTTAAAGACTAAAAATAGTAAATATGCATACATACATGGTGGACGATGAGTTTTACAATTGGCAGAATAAAGAATTATGAAACGATGGGTACGGGGTCCCTCCCTCCTCTTTAAAATGTAGCCATCAACAAAACTAACACAATTTTACACCGTCTAAAAAAGAATCTGAATTCTTGCCGGATTCTTTTTGTGAGAATCTTTGAGATTCGTGAATTGTGTTTGTTAATCGTACATCGTACTATCAGATATCATTTTAAATATTTTTATTTAAAATTAAATACAAACAGGACCTGACAAAAACTGACATCATAATGTACGATGAACGGACACGATTCACGGATTTTTAGGATCATTACCAAAAGGATCCGAAGAGGATCTTGATGGTTCTAAAACTAAAAGTGCTAAAAAGAGAGAGAATTATATTTCACCAATTATGAGAGAATAATTCATGAATTCAATTTAGGTTTGATGATTTATTTTTTTTTGGTTTTCAACTCACCTTTTTTCTTTTTTAATATGATAAGTCAACCTATTTTTTAGCTTGACTGTTTACATTATTTTTCCAATTGCCTACCATGCCCATAACTTGGCCAACTTATGTCCATATTAGCGAACCTACGCACATAACATACTCGAGATGCAACAAAGCCTCAGTGCCCCGTTTTGATGTTTTCAGCAACTAAATCTAATGAGGAAGAGTCACCATGCAGGATGCCAATGATGTGGACAACCTGGAGGGCGTCACTCTCAAGTTCAATCTGGTGCCAGTGTCGCTCGAAGGCCAACTAGATACTCTCCTGGCAACTAGAAACTTCACCACGTCAAGACCTGTCACGTGGGATATTTTGCAAACAAAACTGGTTTCGCGGCGAAATACCACACCAGCACCCTGTTTTAGTAGAAGCACGAAAAGTTCTATCCACATTAATTCTCATCTACTACAAAGGAAAGTGAAACAAAACAAAAACAAAATAAGCGAGCATTAAAAGAGGGAAGAATCACAATAATTAACGTGACATTATCAAGCTTGAAAAAAGGGTTAGGTAAATGTCAGGACCGGGGAAGCTATTTTCACATCCTCATCTAGCTCCGTCGAGCAATTATTTTTAATTTTTTAATTTTTAATTTTTTAAGTTACCCTGACATAAAAAAATTCCACATGTATCATGTGTAGCAAAATTATAAACGGAAGCTCGCAATAAGGAATATAATATACTTTTTGTGCATCTATAATATGTAACCATATTTATTTTAGTTATTACAACCACCACATCTTGCTGCTAGTCCTGTAAAAAGCAACATGTCAAAAGCGAGAGAGGAGGGGGCCGTTTGAACCGGGGAAGGGGCTTCACTTCGCTTTTACGATTCAAAAGTGGCGGAAGCTCGCACGCATTGTCCTCAAACCTGATTGGTGGAGCGGCTCAGCTGGCTTGGTTTGGATTGGGTTGGGTCCAGGGCCTTTCCTTTATTTTTAATTGCATTCGCATCCTTTTTTTTTTCTTTTTGTTTTCTACTTTGAATATTTTTTAAGAGGGACAAAAAAATGGGAGATGATTAGAGGTGTACATGGGAGTAATAATATAATGTACTAATGTACTTTGTTGATGCACAAAACTGGATGGTCTTGGTACAACGTAAATCCGACCGTGAATCTGCAAGTAATGTAAATAACACAAGATGTATCGTGGTTCACCCCACGGTTTGGGCTACGTCCACACTGATTATGTATTTCTGAGAGTATTGTGAGGGGGAGAGGGAGAGCTTCTCTGTGAGGACGAGAGCTCTGAGAGGGTGAGAATATGGCCTAAGAGTTGGCCTCCCCCGTTTGTGAGGGTGAGGAGGCCCTTTTATAGAATAAGGGCTCCTCCCCTAATTACATATTTGCCCCTTCTTTTATTACATAATTACATTTAAGTCCCCCAAGTATTTATACGAGGCCCTAAATATGGTATAAACAGTAGTCCCTCAAGTCTTTAATCAAGAGAGTCTTTTGGCTGGAGACTTGAAATTCAGTCCATGTGTGGGCCGAAGTAACTAGATGTTGTCTTGAACTGATGCTCAATATGAGGCAGTGCTCAATCTGAAATGATGCTCAACTAGAAGTAGCATATGCTGTAAGGCTGCTTGGCTCGTGACTTGTGTTGCCTTGGTTGGCTCGGCTTGTGGCGTTGAAGGTGAGGGAGTCACTTTTATAGAATAAGGGCTCGCTCCTCAATACATAAGTGATGGGCTAAAAGTTGATGCTCGTGGTGAGGCGGTTACTCAGCTGGCGGCGATACTCTTCTAATGATGGTGAGGGGGTCCCTTTTATAGAATAAGGGCTCGCTCCTCAATACATGAATAATGTGCTAGAGTTGATGCTCGCGGCGAGATGGTTGCTCAGTTGGCGGCGATGCTCTCTAATGGTGGTGAGGGAGTCCCTTTTATAAAATAAGGGTTTGCTCCTCAGTACATGAATAATGAATGCTCTCTAATGAAAGTGAGGGAGTCCCTCTCATAGAATAAGGGCTCGTTCCTTAATACATAAATAATGGGCTAAGTCCCCCAAGTATTTTTCATGAGGCCCAGTTGAGGCCCAATATATGGTACATAATGTAGTCCCCCAAGTCTTCGGTCAATAAAGTCTGTTGGCTGGAGACTTCAAATTGAATTCATGTATGGGCCGACGTGGCGGTTGTTAGAAGGCGTTATTTGTATACCTTGCACTGAAGCTTTGAAGCTAGAACTCTGTAAATGAAGCTTTTAAAGCTAGAACTCTTCTAAATGAAGCTTTTGAAGCTAATTGACATGAGTGATGCTCATGAATGTTTATATTGATTGACATGAGTGATGCTCATGAATGTTTATGTTGATTGACATGAGTGATGCTCATGAATGTTGACATGAGTGATGCTCATGAATGTTTATGTATGATTGATATGAGTGATGTTCATGAATGTTTATGTATGAATGACATGAGTAATGCTCATGTATAGTTTGGAGTGCTTGGCGTACTTTTGATCACTTGGTTGGTGGCATGAAGGAGAGTATGGGTTGTACATTTCATCACCTGGTTGATGGCACGAATGGCTAGTTGCCAAATGACATTAGAGTACGGGTTGTACATTTCATCACCTGGTTGGTGGCACGAATGGCTAGTTGCCAAATGATATTAGAGTACGAGTTGTACATTTCATCACCTGGTTGGTGGTAATAGCGGCAAGTTGCCGAATAATTTTGGAATACTGGGCGTACTTTTGATCACCTGGTTGGTGGTAATAGCGGCAGGTTGCCGCATTATTGTGGAGTACTTGACGTACTTTTGATCGCCTGGTTGGAGCTATTTTGGGTTTTTGGACCTTCGCCCTCTACATAACATTCCAGCCCATTTATTTTGGGCTTTGCCTTTTTTTTTTTTTTTTTTTTTTTTTTACCATCTGATGGAGTTTATACATATTACCCTCTGATGGGGTTTATACATATATCTCTGAAAGATAATAAAAATAAATTACATCCTTCTGATGGAGTGTTTATTTCTTACTTTTGCAGTGTTTCCATGTGCCTCTCTTTTGCTTTCTCTTTATTTATTTATTTATTTGCGTTGTCCGAGGCCTTTCTTTTTGTTGGATAAGACTGAATCTTAAAGCTTTTTCTGGATGGACGAAATGTTGGAATCCTTCTTTTCGGATTTGGACTCCAGTTTCTTAATTGTGGCAGGCAGATGGCAGACAATCATCATATCATTAATAATAAAGAAAATTTATTATTAACTTATCTTTTGCCTGTCTTCCACTACTGTCTTCCTCATGTGCGCTCATCTTGAATGCCCGTTTCTTTTGTGGAGGATGAACAAAGTTTGATGCGGAGCAACTGAGGGTGCCCCTGTCGGACTCATTTGCCGGAAAGAAAAATGCAGAAAAGAGAGAAGCCACTGACGCGATCCCTACTGAGAACTCGAGGTTGTCCCCACTCCGAATGATCTCGACGATGTCGAGCCACATGAACATAACCTTGACGCCGACCCCGGTCCACTAGGGGAGCTTGTTCGGAGAGATTGTGCCAGTAATGGTGGACTTGGACTTGAGCTGGTCGAACCGTGGGGAGTTACGTAATAGACGAATAGCCGGTTGGGTTGAGTCGGACCGGGATTTGAAGAGAACCTCTGTTTAAACACCGCGAAATTAGTAAGGAAACAGGATCCGGATCCACGACCTTGGTCGAACACCAAGATGACGATGGTTTTGATGGGTTGCTGCTGTTGGGTAGAGCAGAAATTTGTTGGCCGGAAAGTCGATGAGAGGAACTGGGAATGCGGGCCACCGGCGGTACCTGCTCAGGCGGTGCTCTGGGGGTGTGCTCTGACCTGGGTCGTTAAGTGGTGCCACAACGTCAACAACACAGGAAGATGGCCAAAATTTGTTTATCCAGGAGTCGGCGAAGGTGTTGGGTCTGAAAGCCCACAACTTCATCCTGCTCGCCACGTTCTCTGACGACGCCATTAAGCAGCTCAATCAACTAAAAATTCAAAATTTAAAAGGAAAAGTCCTAAATAATTCAGCAGGGGTTTTGAAGGTGATTTTCCTAGTTGGAGATTGTTGAGCAGAAGGGCAGATCAAATGTTGATGCTTTAATTGCAGAAGGGCCTGAATCATCGGAGGTGCTGGCGGATTTGATGACTGCTGAACTCGGTGATGCTGCTGAACTAGATGGGGACTTGCGAAGGCAGAAGTGATGCGTCAAAAGATAGGGTTTATCAAAGAGAAGGGAGCGGCGGAGGTTTGTCTGGTCTCCCGGCCATAGCTGACGGTGAGAGGTGGCGTTTCAGTGTATATTTGCATATCTACGGGTGGTCTGGATCTGGAATTGCAGCAGGAAACCATGGCGCGGAGGAAACTTTAAGGAGGACGACGTCGACTTTTTTGTCGTTTCCCATAAGGGGAATGCTCCACATGGCGGCGAAGGAGTCCGATCTTCTTCTTAAGCTTGGATTTTCTTCTCCCTCCTCCTCCTCCTTGTATCTCCTTTATTTCTTAGATGGGTTTTTTTTTTTTTTTCTGGCCCTTGTCATTTCCGTTCAGTTGCTTCTGCAACCAATTAATATTCAGCACCTGGACTTGCGTAGTGGGAGTGGATTTGACTAGACTTCAGTTGGTGAACAGTCGACGAAAGGAAATGAAAGTACGAGACAGAGAGAGGTTATTGGGTTTCTGAGTTTTTGTGATTTGCAAATTCACGGTGGAGGTGAAAAATTGAGAAAGAACCGACATAACTTTTTGTATCGATTCCCACAGACGGTGCCAAATGTTGATGCACAAAACTGGATGGTCTTGGTACAACGTAAATCCGACCGTGAATCTGCAAGTAATGTAAATAACACAAGATGTATCGTGGTTCACCCCACGGTTTGGGCTACGTCCACACTGATTATGTATTTCTGAGAGTATTGTGAGGGGGAGAGGGAGAGCTTCTCTGTGAGGACGAGAGCTCTGAGAGGGTGAGAATATGGCCTAAGAGTTGGCCTCCCCCGTTTGTGAGGGTGAGGAGGCCCTTTTATAGAATAAGGGCTCCTCCCCTAATTACATATTTGCCCATTCTTTTATTACATAATTACATTTAAGTCCCCCAAGTATTTATACGAGGTCTAAATACGAGGCCCTAAATATGGTATAAACATACTTCACCATAATAAGATATTCGTAGTCATATGGTTCTTTACAATTTTCATTTTTGTGTAATTATTTAAAAGATTCGATCTATAATAACGTATAAAGTTGAATGTCTCTGATTCGATGTGTATAAAATCACAATGAACGTTGTTCACAAGCTTCCTCTTTAAAGCTCAATTTGGCCATTCAAACTGAACATACAATAAACGTGAACAAGTACATGCTTTATATGTAATTTTAACAAAGTCGTTTTACACAATGACATGTGGATTTCGATTATGAATTACTTCTCCGTTGATTGTCTATGTGAGAATGAAAACATGAGTGAGGCGCACACAACATACTTGAACTCCTAATTAGGAATTGGACTCTTGAAGGGCACCTACTTTTGAAATTTATGAGATTGTCCCATTAAACTATGGGTCTTTTTTCTCCTAAGTCTAAGCCACGAATATTGAGGGTTGAGACTGAACTTGAATCAAGGGCATCCCAATTGGATCAAAGTAGTTGAGGAATTGCGTAAAATATTTCTTTACGTTTTCGTTAATGGAGAGGAGAAATTCAAATTGTAACTTATTGCAACATGAAAAGGTAAATTTTCATCATGTCAAAAGATATCAAAAGGTAAATTTACATGAGTGCTCCTATTAGGACCACTTCTCACACTTTTGACCAAATATTGTGGGCTTAGCAATTAGCATTGCATGCGCTTAATTGTATGTAAAATTTGTAAATATCTTTGCCAAATCAATCAAGGTATTTAGCATACAAAATAATCTATATTGTTGAGACATACTCTAATTGAGATGGACTTTACTATAGTATGTGACACCAAGAATTATTCGTTCAAAATTTTCTATTTTATATTTATTCATTTGAAATGAAAAGTTAGCTAACTACATTATATACGGTAATTTGAGGTAATTGAGTAGTGTAGTTTTATTTTTTTTATTTTTTACATTGCATTGTGATATTTGAAATTATATCAATTTTTGGTGAACTGAAATCATATCAATTTATACATTCAATATGTTTGACCTTGTGAGTTGTGACAAGCAATATAGATAACACCCCGCTCCCTTGACTCTTTAATCATTATGTCTCTTTGAACGTGTAATCAATTGTTATTTTGATAATATGGTAGATGTGGAATCCGCCATTGGGATGATGTATGAGTCATATTTGCATCACTGAGACCAAATTGTGCGATTGATTCTCATTGTATTGTAAAGTCTCTATCAAGGGAAGACAAAACTCTAAAAATAAGTGTGTTTTTCAGGTCAACATAGAAAAATAAACCTCATATCTATCACCACATCAATTTAATAAACGACCAAACATACAAACACAAAGAAAACATAAATTAATACAATTTAAAAACTTTATAATGCGAAAAAATTGAAACTTCACGATCCATTTCAAGTATTCTAGGGAAGAAGGACAAGAATTAACAATTAAGAACGCTACCTTGTCCCTTTTTTACTTTTTGAGCACATTGATGTTTTTACACTAAAAGGTGAGAGAGTTCGACAAAGCCACACAATGTGCAGTTTAATTTAATATCAAATTCGCCATCCACGAGATTTGAACTAAGACCTCTCGCTTCCCTTCCAAGAATACCACCAGATCGTAGGACTGTTAGCGTGTGTTTGTTTGAGCTCACTAGCTTTCGCTGGCTTGGACTGGACTATGTAGTAGTCTAGTCTCGTGTTTGTTAACAGTCCGGGACTAAGTTTAATGAGATTAGAAGGGACTCGCGGGGACTAACTCCCTAGCTAGCAGACCCGTCGAGAACCATGGGATTAGAAAGGACTAACTCCCTCGCGTCTTCCTCTACTCCTATGTTTTCACAAACGCTGAGAGCCACCATCATTCCCCCTTCCCCTCCTCCTTTCTCCTCGTTTTCTCCTCTTTCTGCTCCACAGAGATTTGAGCTCGGCTGTGACGGCGACAGTTACTCCATCCTGCTGGTACTGTAGTTCTGCTGCTGCGGTGGCGACTCAGTAGCAGTCGGCTTCTCATGCGCATAAGATATTCTAAGCACACTCGGGAACTGCTAGTCAAAAAGCCTCCTGAGCCGCGATTTGAAGATGAGTTGCACCGAGTCGACCCAGCTTGGCTGAATCAAATTCTTGGAATCGATATTAATCGGTTGGATCTCATCGGAAATTACATGGGTTTTACAAACTATGAATTACTCCATAAAAACTGGAGGTGAAATTCAAATCAGTTTGGTATGTGCAAAGGCTGTGGGTGATTTTTTTTTGTAGAGAAGGAGAGGGTAACGGTAGTACGGCAAAGTTTTGTAGGATACTAGCAAATTACAAAGTCCAGTTCCATTGCAAAATGGAAAAAATAAAATATTGGGACTAAAATATTTTAGTCCGGGATTTAGTCCAGTACTACATCAAACACTTCACTATTTTTATCCTGCTTAGTCTAAGCCAATCCAATCCAACGTAGTCGCTACAACTAATTCAGTCTGAGACAGTCCGGTGCAACAAAGACACCCTTACCTTTTTTACTTTACTCTTCTGGGATCAAACCATTCCCCCCTCTCTCTCTCTGAGAGTTTGAGAAGAGTCCCCTCCACCAATTTTTTAATATGTGAACCGTTAATACTCCACCTGCTACTAGAGATCTTCGCTGCTTTCAGCAAAGATCTCTCTCTGTGTCTCTCGTCAGATCTCTCCAATTTCTACAGGCAGACGTAGGATCTCAGCAAAGCACCAAGCAAGGATTCCGATCCACGTTCCCGATAAAATCCTCTACCCACCAGTTTCAGACCTCCCGATTTCTGCAGTCATGGGGTGTCGCTCGATTCCCAGAACGATTGCGTACTCCCTCCCCCTCATATTGCTCCTTATCCTCGCCGTTTCTGCTCAGGTAGCTCTCTCTCTCTCTCTCTCTCTTTCTCTTTGCGTGTGTGTATGTTTATATGATTCTAATTCTGGTGATTTGTTGGGTGATTAGGAGTCTGGGTTTGAAGCTGAGAGGGGAGACTCCAGGGGATCCAAAGATCTGGGCCGTCGGAGCAAGGTTTGACAATCACCCTCTCTTTCTCATTTTACATATCTGTTTGGTTGCTGAGAAAATTGATGAGAAACGAAGACTTAAAAAAATTCCTAACCATCACTCATCTGATGGGTCATGTTTCTCTTATCTGATTGTTTTCAAGTTACAATGTGGTACTGCAAGAACTGTTTTTAGAGTGGGGGGGTTGGTAGCTTGTATAAAATTCAATTGTATGTTCATCGAATTAGGTAGCGTTGCGTAAAGTAAGTATCATTTGATTTGATTTGTAGTTGATGCTGTAGAAGCTTGGATACAGATATTTGGAAGTGGGGATTTGTAGTTCTGAAATTTGAACGAAACTAAATTGAATTTCTTTCTATTGGGCAAAATAAGATTTCAATTTGTTTATAGTTTCATGCTTTTTTTGGGGTATTTGGATGGGTGTTTTGTAGCCTGTATGCATAACACTCAATTGTATATTTTAAATTGAAGATTCTGTATCTTGTTTTCTGAATTTCATTGTTAATACTATATCAATTTGTTTGTACAGATTAAATTGGGTATTCTTGAAGTTAATACTCTTGGCGTCAAGACAGAGGGTGACTCAGTTGCTATTGGTCTCCACGTGGACTCAGGTCTTGGAATTTTTGATGCCTTTATCGCAAGCTTATCAATGATACTAGTCAGTGAGGTTCGTGGACAAACTTCCCGATCTGTTTAGTTCAATTTTACTTTCAAAGCTGTGGTAATTTATGAGAGGTTCTCACCTGCTCGTTCTGTTAGTAATCATTAATCCCATAAGAACAGACTGAAATTTGAAAACTTGGAACCAAGTCAAGTGTACTAACAAATGATCGAGCTTGCATGATGGTGCTGTTTTCATTTATATGTTTTTGAAATAACAAGGAGGGCTATAGTGATTAAACTAATTTTCTTCTAATTGACAAATGCTACTAGATCGGAGATGAAACCTTTATAATAGCAGCTCTTATGGCAATGCGTCACCCCAGGTCAATTGTCCTATCTGGTGCACTTTCAGCCTTGTTTATAATGACGGTAAGTTATCTAATATTTCATTTCTATTGTGGAAATACATATATAAACGTTTTCCCTTCAACATCTCTGCTCTCTTTATGTGGTTCTAATATGCAATTTGTTTCCATGGTGTTGTAACTAAAAGGTTCAGATACTGCAAAAGTGCGATTTCTTATTATCGATGTGATCAAGATTTAAGTTGTTCTGTGTGTCAATTAGGTACTTTCCACTGGACTTGGTAGGATTGTGCCAAACTTGATATCAAGGAAGCATACAAATAGTGCAGCTACAGGTAAAGCTACCGATTCTTTTTGTTACTTGACCACTAAGAAATTTTATGAGAATCGGATTTCCATATTTTTGTTTTGGCTATAGAATCTTAGGTACATGGTCTTGCTTTAATGTTTGATAGCAAATCAAGTTTTGTAATTCTGTTTTCTTTGCAGTTCTATATTTATTTTTTGGACTGAGGTTACTTTACATTGCTTGGAGATCATCAGATTCTAAATCTTCCCAGAAGAAAGAAATTGAAGAAGTAAGTTTATTATATGTTTTCACTTTTTAGCCTTTATTTGATTTGTATTTATTTATGATCTCTAGATAGATGGATGGTAAATTAGCAATGCTTGGTGCCTGTACTACCCAGTTTATGGATCATAATAATCAACTTTAGATTGGATAAAGCAATATTTAAATTTTTTCAATACTTGCTTTGATGCTTTTGAATGAACATGTGAATGAGGGAGGTCTTCAGAAACCTCCGAAAACAACCTCATCTGTATAGTGATAGAGATTGCAAAACAACTTTACCTCAACTGTGCAACTGATAAAGTAGGATGATGACATTGAGTTAACTGGTGTCGTATGTTTAAAACTTTCCGGGCTTATTGGTTTTCCCTTGAGTTAGCCATGAAAGTACTAGGCATTTACGAGAAGTGGGGATAATCTCAGAATTCAGAGTTGTTTTGAATTGACTGCCTGCATTATTCCTGATTTCTGATCACTTTTTATATCCTTTTGTCTTCATTGCATTTATGAGCTTACAACATGAAATTTGTCCCTCTACTAGTCTACTTTGTTATTTTTGCTGTCTAAATTTGCTTGGCACCCAATATATCCAGGTTGAAGAGAAACTTGAGTCTGGACAGGGAAAAACACCCTTCCGCCGTTTCTTTTCCAGATTTTTAACACCCATCTTCTTGGAGGTATGACTGATTTGGTTTATGTTCTCTTTACTAATCATGGATTTAGATGGGATCTGTACTTGTTGCACATGCTTTTAGAGCTGAAACCTTTTAGCTGTTAGTTTGAAGTCTTATGATAGATAACCTTCATTACTAAATGAATTCTGTTTGCTGTTGCAGTCATTCATTTTAACGTTTTTAGCAGAGTGGGGAGATCGCAGCCAAATAGCGACAATTGCTGTAAGAGAAGATTCCTCCCCCCTCCTCTCTTCTTGCCATAGTTCATGTTATATTAAGTCTAAAACAGAGATGAAACTCTATCTTTTAACCCTGCAGCTGGCAACCCATAAAAATGCAGTTGGAGTTGCGGTGGGTGCAACACTAGGACATACAATCTGCACGTCTGTGGCTGTGGTAGGAGGGAGTATGTTGGCATCCAAAATCTCCCAACGGACAGTCGCAACAGTTGGAGGCTTGCTCTTCCTATGCTTCTCCGTGTCGTCTTACTTCTATCCTCCTCTCTAAGTGCAAACTGTGAACCCTAGGCTAACCTGATTCTCTTAAGAGCCTTAAATGCTCTACACATTTTGTTTTTCTGTTCTTGTTTTCGTGCTTTCTGCTCCTTTTTCGTTTTTTCGGATTCCTTCACAAGTAGAGAGCATATGATACCCGTTATAACAGATCATTCACTCGTTTGTAAAATGATAGCATATACTATACAGTCCTCGCATGCATGGACCCCGTTGTTAACGACACCACGAAAGCCAAAGTATGCCCAATTTCCTGCAACGTTTTCAAAACATGTAAGATGAATCAAAGCGGAAAACTTTTATCCCAAAAAAGCGCACGTGGAATAGGCCAGTTGCCCATGGCAGTATGTTCGTAAGCGAAATATGAAATCAGCAACCCGCTTGAAGAGACTTCACCGCAACAAATGCCTTTGCTTCTCATTCGTGTCCTACCAAATAGCCAAAATCTTCAATTCCATCCCAACAAAGCTGTTACAAGGGCTGCTTCTAAATCCCCAAAACGGACCTAATTAGTAGGTAACATGAGATGGATTTGCCTAAACACCAAATACTCAAGCTCTAATCCAATTTCAAAGCATACCCACTTCAAGAGATTCCAACATTGTGGGTACCAATCTCGGGCAGTTGGTGATTTTCCAAATGAGTCCCTGCCTGTTACCCTTCATGCCAAATCTGTCAAGAATGGTACTTTGGACAGTTTGGATGTGAGGAACTATGTCACAAGTTTGTATGTGAAATCTAGCAACTTGGCCTATGCACACAAGTTGTTTGATGAAAGTCCTGACAGAGATGTCCGGTCGTGGACTATACTTATATCGGGGTTTGCTCGAGTTGGATCGTGCAAAATGGTGTTGGAACTTTTCAAAGAGATGCAGTTTGATCGTGTTTGTCCGAACCAATTTACGTTGTCAAGTGTTCTAAAGAGTTGTTCTAGTTTAAGCGATTTTCGGACTGGGAAGGGAATTCACGGATGGATTTTGAGACATGGGATTGACTTGGATATGGTGTTAGAGAACTCGATACTCGACGTTTATGTAAAATGTGGCGGCTTTGATTATGCAGAGAGGTTATTTGAAGCTATGGAAGAGAGAGACACTGTTGCTTGGAATATAATGATGGGTGCATATATGCATGTTGGGGATATGGAGAAGGCTCTTGATTTGTTCAGAAGATTGCCCTTCAAAGATGTTGCTAGTTGGAATACAATCTTATACGGGCTAATGCAAAACGGGCACGAAAGATATGCATTGGAGCTGCTCTATGAGATGGTGGAAAATGGACCGCCATTTAATCGAGTCACTTTCTCCGAAGCTCTGGTTTTGGCTTCATCTTTATCTGTTTTGGAACTGGGGAGACAAATTCACGGCTGTCTTCTAAGGCTTGGTATTCCAAACGATGGATTTCTGCAAACTTCCTTAATAGATATGTATTGCAAGTGTGGTAAGATGGAGAAGGCGACGCTAGTATTCAAAACAATGCATTTGAGAGCAAATTCTAAGTTTACTTGTCATGAGATGAAGACGGAGATTGTATCATGGAGTTCAATGGTTTCCGGATATGTTCATAATGGTGAGTATGAATATGCTTTGCTAACTTTTTGTTCTATGGTTCGTGAAAGGATTCTGGTGGATAGATTTTCTGTGACGAGTGTTGTTTCTGCATGTGCTAACGTTGGGATTTTGCTTCTTGGTCAGCACATTCATGCTCACATTCAGAAAATCGGGTACAAAATTGATGTCCACTTAGGTTCCTCGTATATTGATATGTATGCTAAATGTGGGAGCCTAAACGATGCTCGGATGATCTTTAAACAAACCGGCGATCTAAATGTTGTGTTGTGGACTTCAATGATTTCCGCTTGTGCTTTACATGGGCAAGGCAAGGAAGCTGTTCAGCTTTTTGAACTCATGATAAAAGAGGGAATTAAGCCGAATGAGGTTTCTTTCGTGGTGGTTTTAAATGCCTGCAGCCACGCCGGGCTCCTTGAAGAAGGCTTCAAGTATTTCAGCTTGATGAAAGAAGTTTATGGCATCAAGCCTGGAGCTGAACATTTCACTTGTATGGCTGATATTTATGGTAGAGCAGGTCGCTTGGATGAGATTAAAGAGTTCATTCAAGCAAATGGCATCTCTCGCCTGAGTTCAGTTTGGAAGTCATTTCTATCTTCATGTCGGGTTCATAAAAATTTCGAGCTGGGAAAGTGGGTTTCCGAAAGACTACTCCAACTCGAACCATTGGACGAGGGATCTTATGTTTTATTGTCAAACATGTGTTCCGTGAATCATAGATGGGAAGAAGCAGCTGACATAAGGAGGTTGATGCAAAAGAGAGGAATCAACAAAATCGCTGGTCAGTCTTGGATTCAACTAAAAAATCAAGTCCACTCTTTCGTCATGAGCGATAGGTCCCATCCACACTCCACACAGATATATTCGTATTTGGATGAGCTGATTGGAAGACTGAAGGAAATCGGGTACTCATCAGACATGAAAATGGTGATGCAGGACGTCGAGGAAGAACAACAAGAAGTACTTCTCAGTCATCACAGCGAAAAGCTTGCAGTTGCCTATGGCATCATAAGCACAACTTCTGGGACGCCAATTCGGATCATGAAGAACCTCAGAGTGTGCACTGATTGTCATAACTTTATCAAATATACTTGTCAGCTTTTAGATAGGGAAATAATTGTTAGAGACAGTCATCGCTTCCATCATTTTAAACATGGTCTCTGCTCCTGTGGAGATTACTGGTAAGAGCCTAATGCAACGAGTTGTGCAAATCATTCTAGTCATGCCCTGGATACGTTGCCATAGGGTGGATGCAAATATTGTCCCTAATTTAATTAGTCTATCGTGTCCCTCTTGATTAGCGTTTTGCTAATCATAGTATGAACTTGAAGAATCCTCCTACCAAATGAAGCTTGATTCAATCAACCTCAGAGTTTGTTGATTAAATTGTTCATCTTAGCGGCTCAACTCAAGTGACTTATAAAGGCATGTGAAAAGGATTTTTAAATGAAGGGTAACGACATTTTGAATCCCCTCTATCTCTAACATTTTGTAGTTGGATTTTTTTACTAACTTGCCTCAATACCTTGGTTTTTGGGAAATCCATCACCCAAACATGGCCTAAAAGAAAATTGAAGTCAAATGGCGGATGAACTTAAAAAGAGGTGGTGTTTGGAAAAACTCACACTTGTAGAATTTTTAGTGACTTAGCCATCAAGTTAGGGGTTTCGATCACCATATAAATAGGTCTGATCGGGAGATGTGACACACTACGTACCGCAAAGTAGTCCCAAAGAGAGGATTTTATACATATTTACGCGCTCTAACCCTAACTGTCCCCAATTAAGCCCGAAACTCGTGCAGTCTCTCTCTCTCTCTCTCACACACACACAAGTCATGAAACGCCGACCGCCGGAGGGCGTTGTGGGATCAGGACCTTGGCGGGAGAAGAAACCAGCCCAGTTGCTGGAGCTCCGAGGTGAGATCCGGACTCGTACGTCATGGTATGCATGCTTTTGGTTTTTGTTTTAGGGTTTGTGAGATGCGGACTGGTAAATTGATTATTTGTAAATTTGAATTTGCAGCATTTCAGTTCCGCTATCTCAGTTTGTAATCTGCGTATGTACATTCATGTTTTGAGTTTTGAGGAAACATATTAACCAAACTGCTGTTGGTTTTCGTTGCTACATTTGCAAGAATTACCATTTAATTAATTTCACACCTGAATAATTTTTTGAGTTGATATTTAAAATTCCCTTTTAATTTATATTCAAATATGTATGTTTTTTGTGTTGGTTTATGTATATGTAGCAGCTAGAAAATGAAGAACAAGAAATAAAGATTGATATCGAGTAAGTAATTTATGTGTATATTTCGATCCACCAAACAAACAGATGAGAAGAAAGAAGAAAAAGAGAAGAAAAGGCTGGTGAGGACTCTCTGTCTCAACCAACACTTTTAACTTTCAAAGAAGAAGAATGAGAAGAAAGAAGAAAACGCCGTTTGAAGACTCTCTGAGTCGATCCCGACTTGAAGAAGAAGAAGAAGAAGAAGAAAAAAAAGAAAAAACAAGGGCTGTTAAAGACTCTCTGAGTCAATTGTGAGAGACATTCATTGTTTCCGTCCTTTTATAAGTTATCCCTGCTCCTCTGGAGATAACTGATAATATTAAGGCTTGATGCATGAATGATGTTGTGCAACTTATTCTAGTACCCATCGCCATAGTCATCAAGCAGTTTAATTAACGTAAATGGGGACTGGACGATTAGCGTTTCACCACCAAACGATGCTCGAGTCAGCCTCGGAGTTTGTTGATTGCTGTTTATCTCGTAACCAGAGCCATAGAACAGAACGTATGAGCTAATCGACGACTAAACAATTTCCATGATGAACTTCTATTTGTTTTATGCATATGGATGACTAAACGATCTTCAAATTGATTCATTTTTTCAAGTATGATCTCCAAATTAAGAGAATGTAGGTACAATTTCGATTATGATATTTGAACGGTAAAAATTCGTTAATATTAAGTAAGGGGACTTGTCCCACATAAAAAGAACACAAGCATTATTCTTGCTTACATATTTTTACTTGACCAAAATAAATAAATAAATAAAGGTTGGGTGGTAACACAAACGTAGCTTTCTTCCCTCAACGATTCCGTATTTTGTATGCTTGCAATCGTTCATATATTATACGCCCCTAAAATTGGTAAGTAATACTAATAACCCAAATTGATCTTCCGAGCCATCAACATTGTTTTAGAGAAAATTACACAAAACAAGGACACTAATGTGACATCGTCTCAAATCTATCATGCGTCATAAAGTGTTTTAATTTTCTCACATGATATCGCATAAATGATTTAAGACACTGTCACCTTAAGTTTCTCACATGATATTGCACGAATGATTTAAGACATTGTCCCCTTAGCGTTTTTTTTATGCAACTCCTTATCTAATTATGCATAAGATGTTGGAAAAAACTATGGAAAAACTGTTATATATTTTATTATAAACTATTAAATAATACACAATAGAATCTCTATAAATGCAAGAAGAACAAGGAATAGAAGAACCTTAAGAGATTGATGCTAGAATTTGATTATATAGCCTTAAGACAAGATTGCCTCTCAGTGGTGCCTCAAGGTTTGCGTTGGCAAATGTCTCCTAGGATACAATGATCTTTCTCTTTGTGGAAGTAGCACTCCAATCCACAAAGAATAGTGAACCAAAAGTGTTTAAAACTCTTTCTTTCTTGAACACTAAATTACTCTAATTCCTATATAATTTCTGAATGCAAAACTCTCTAAAATGCTTGACTTGGTGGTCTATTTATAGGCATTGACATGCCCCATTTTCAAAGATTGTGTCTGCTTCCAAAAGACAAAGGATGCAACCTTTGTTCAAAGTTGCATCTGTTTCCAGAGGTTGTGTCTGCTTCCAAGTCAAGGGATGCAATCTCTGTTCAAAATTGCATCTGTTTTCAAATGACAAAAAGCTGCAACCTTTGTTCAAACGTACACAACCCTTGAAAATCTGTTAGTCAAACCTTTCCATGACCATTTTCATAATAAAATAAAATTAAAAGGTACAATTGCAGACTGCAATATATAGGCAATTCAAGACTAAACCACTTTTTCACTTTAATTTTCATTCACTTGAATATTTAATATTTTAAATATTAATAATACTAATATTTAAATTATTAAATTTCTAACCTAAGAAAGATCCCTTGGTATGCACTACATGAAGCTAGAGTCCAAATTAAGAAAACGAAAGAAACAAAGAAAAGAAAAGGAGAGGATAAAAAAGAGAGGTGGAATTTGGTGGCTTATTTTATAAGAGAGGTAAGTGAAGTGGAGAACCCTACCCACTTTTGAGTATTTGAACATAAAAGTACACATTAATTTGTTTATCTCAATTAGATGTAATTGATTAGGTTAAACTTCTCAACCTAACTTAATTAATGTTAATTTGAGTTTTATCATCTCCACTCCATCTCTACCAAACATACTTGCATATGTAGCTTGACTTTTTCGAACGTAAAATTATTGTGACTTGATAACAAAGCCAGATCAATGCATGCTCTTCTACTATATCAAACCATTTTCCACTCCCAATTTTGCATTTTCCCATCCACCATTTCTCCACATTTCCATCTCCCTTTTCGTTTGCGCTGTTTGATGGGAAAATGAGAGAAAGAATGGAAAGATTCGTTCTTCTTCCCTTTGCCATCGGTTGCATTTCTGAATCGAGCGTTGCTGTTGGCGGTGTGCAGCGGCAGCCGCCCAGAACATCAAAACCGGACACAAATCCGTCTCCAATAAGTCTCTTTCTCATACTCTCTCACACACATATATACATGCATGAGTGCAGTATTTCTCTCTCTAATTAGCTAGCTAGCTTATCTTTTCGCGTCTTTTTGATGATTTGTGAAAAGGAACTAAAGAAGCTGAAGAGGAAGAAGATGAAGCAGATAGATTATCCGGCGAAAGCATGAAGAACTCGTTTAGATCCCTGGCTCTTCCAAAACCAAACATATCAACCGGTGTTCATAGGCTCTTCAAGGGTTTCAAGAACTTCTCTCAGTTATTTGGTAAGTCTCAACGCACACGTGATTTGGTTATCATTTCTTGTGATATTTTATACCTAAAACTCATCTAAATTGCTGGAAGGGAGATTCAAACTCGGATGCATGGGGAAGCACATCTGCTCTAGTCAATATAGCTACTCCCACGTCAGCTCTAGTTTATCTCTGATTACTCTTGTGGTGATTTTCTTGATAGTTTACAAGGATGATATGGAAGAAGAAGTGCTGGAAATGGGTATGGAAATAGGGTGTCCTACAGATGTGAAGCATGTGACACACATAGGTTGGGACGCTTCTGCTTCCGCTGCCTCTGCAACAATTGATCCTGTTAGGGGCTGGGATAATCTCGTATCGCCTGATCTGCTCTCTGTTTCCCCTCTTTCTTGGAGGCAATTTGAGCTCTCTGTGCCGTCACAAGCTGAAGCTGCAGTACCACCTCTTGTTCATGGCTCTTCTTCTTAATTTGTTCAAGAAAGATTGGTGGATGTGATTATATTTAAGACTTTAAGGGCTCGTTTGGTGCCTAGGATTTCCAAAATAGAAATCAAATCCTCTGTCTCCCCCGCTACGTACATTTCCACTATGGTTCTTGAAGGTGTAATGGGTGATATATATTATATATATATATGTGTGTGTGTGTGTGTGAATTTGTAATTAATTTACGGCATCTGAATTTTGATGATATATGCACTCATGTATACACACACTTATTTGGCATTTAATACAATTATGAATTTATGGTAATTTGAAGACCACTTGTTGTGACATTAAAATATATTTAACAAACAATGTAGCATACATTACATGATGAGTGATTACAGTTTGACAAGAAGCAGCAAATCTACTTGAAGAAGTAAGGAAGGTTTACAACATAGAGGAGGAAGTAGGCCCAAGTGACACCCGAAATGCCACCGAAGAAGAACCCGCCGGTGAATTTGGACCACCCCTCGGCAGTTTGGAGCTGATCGGGCTCCTTCTTTCGGCCGGTCAATGTCAAAGCGGGCGCGGAGGACGGCTCTCCTTCCTTGAAGGAGGAAATTCCATAGATTGTCAAGCAAAGGGTTAGGATGACCACAAGACCAGCAGCAGCTAAGGAGCCAGCTCCTCCGGCATAGGGAGTGTTCCTCAATGGGCCAGTCTTGACAAATGGGCCTACCAGAAGGAAACCGTGGGCCAGACCCACCTCAATACCCCTGAGAAGTGGGTTGACTGCTGTCCTGTAGGCTGGGAGGTTGGACAAGTACCAGGCAATCAAAGGGCTTGATGTCACTGGAGTCTCCAAGCTTCCAATGAAAGGATCACCGTTGATGGGTTGAATCACTTGGAAATTTTGCTGCAACATTGATTCAATCATCGTACCACAAAATTAGAAACACGTTAAACTTAGGAAACTGTTATTAGCACTAGTATTTGTGCTAAATCATATAACATGTCATAATTAAGTATTTTAACTATTTACGAGAGTTGAACTTAAAATCTTACTACTTACAAGTGTACTACTAAACCTAATGCTAGTGACTTTATATCAAAAATCCCCCCTTAAAATGTAGAGTAATCTGCCTATTTGCCCCTTGAACTATCACTTAATTTTCGATTTCTCCCTAAACTTTTTAATTGGAAAATTAAGGACTTAAACTAATTTTTTTGGGCGATTTGCCCCTGATGTTAATTTTTCATTCATTCCATCTAAATTTCTGCTAGATGGAAGCGTGTGCACAAGATTTCTAAAATGTAAACCTATACAAATATGTGTGCTTCTATAGCTTTTGTATCTAAAGGTCTAGCCAAGTGACGTTTTGGTCCTTAAAGGAGAGTCACGTGGTGTGCACGTGATAAGATTTAACGTTAATTTAGATGAAATCTATGAAAAACTAACATTGGAGGGAAATTGGCAAAAAATATTAGTTTAAGTTCTTAATTTTTCAATTAAAAAGTTGAAAATCGAAAGTTAAGTGATAATTCAGAGGACAGTTTACTCTAAAATGTATAAGAAGTATATTCATATTCGATATTCTCTATACAAAACGCCGCTTAAAATGACAAACGCACCATTAACAAGATATCAATATTATGTTAGTACGTTTTGTTGCGATAGTCAGTGACACGATGAAGTGAAAATGTGTGATGAGGAGAAGTAAAATTACCTTGTCTGATTGGACAGCCTTGATGGAGAAGGAAGAGAGTCTCTTGGAAGGGAAGAGCCTGAGTGGGGAGGCAGAGAGGCCTTTGGGAGAAAGCAAGGCAGGTCTGGTGGTGATTGGAGAAGTGAAGTTGGATTTAAGTTGGCTAGCCATTGGAGAAGCTGAGGCCATCACTTTGCTTTTGCACCAGTTGCAGAAGATACACAGTTGTAATCAAAGAATGGCAGGGTAGAGGAGCAGAGGAGCAGAGAGTGAGACTGCAGAGTGAAGTGAACAGGTCAGATATTGGCCAAAGAAGTATACTTGCAAATGTGGTGAGATGTTGTGGTGGTCGTAGAACCCTCTGATTTCATTGGATGAGGTGTTGCCAAAACCTTATCCCTTATCCAACATTTACCCTTTTATTTATTTTATGTTGGGGTAGCATAGATTTGGTGTTTATTTTCGTTTTGGTATTGGGTTAGATTGAATGGGCTACTGGTGATACCAGCTTTGGTTGGACCATAACACAACTCATAACTTCTGATCAGCTGCACTACAAAATTTTAGAATACACGCATCCATTGTTAATTTAACGGCTTGAATGTACTAGGATTGACTATCAAAGGCAGATAAGAAATAAGGAAAACTAATGAAAATGATTTGAAAACTTTGATTTTTAATGATAAGGACAAAATAAAGGGTAAACTGAATAGTACTAAGATTGACTTTTTAGTGTAAAAACATGATTTTTCGTTAAAGAAAACAGTACTGAGAATTTTTCGTTAAAGTCTCTAAAAAAATATTATTATACACTACTATTACAATATTAATAATAATGTCAGACGAATCTTCAAACCAAATACAATAATAAGATACAAATTGATGTTCCACATATGAAATGAGTTTCGAGAAGCTTCCCAAACAATTCAGCCTATATTGACCGTTGATCATCCACCATTTTCTTTCAAAACTAGAAGCTAACTAGATAAGTGTTTAATTACAGTGAAATGCGAAGGTCCTACTCAACCAACTTGCAGGCGAGAGAGATAAAAGTTGCAACTTGGGTGAACCGTTGAATTTTGATCTAACGGTTACAAATAGAGAATCCCTCTAAAGTTATAATAATTGTAGCCGTTGGATCAAAATCCAATAGCCCGTGTTAGTGGATCAGGAGGATTCCGAGGCTTTGCCTCGGAGATGATCCAATTCCCCTATATACATGCGTTCTCAAGTCACGTTTGCATGGATAGAATGAAGAGAATTTTAACGAAAAGCTTCCGATACTATTTACTTTAACGAAAAACCACATTTTTACACTAAAAAGTCAATTCTGATACTATTCAACTTACCCTTTAATTTGTCATTTTCGTTAAAACTCAAAGTTTTTAAACTATTTTCATTAGTTTTTCTTAAAATGAAATCAATCGATTCATGCCCGGCTGTTGAATTTTCTATTGCAAGCAATATTATCATTTCAAGTTTTTTTTTTTTCAACTTCAAAAGACCTTGGGGAAGGAAGTAACTTTAGGAACAACTTTTTAATTTCTATTTAATTAAATGGTAGTCCGAATTCAAATTCAGCCACTGAGAGAGTTCGTATCACATTAATGATGCTAGAGGCGGATACACATTAGAATCAAAATGATTTCAGGATCATTCGGAGTTTAGAAAATATATTTGAGAAGATATTTTGATGACCATATAATGTTTTGTACGGATCTTTTCGTAATGTTTCCACACATATCTCGACAAGTTACGTCGAAAGCACCAACAAATTCTCTCGATGTCACTTGTCAGATTGTTTCAGTGTGTGTCAATATCTGTGTACATGTATGAAACATGATTTGATCGACGACAACAAACCACCAAATGTTTGACGAAATGTCTCTGAAAATAAACAAAAATATTCTTTACATGTTTGACACTCTATTATATTTAAAAATACTTGAACATTTAACACTGATACCTTCGAAATTCGAATCTGGAATCCCTTGTGAATGATACTGTCATTATAAAAAAGGGAAATAAAAAGGTGGTGAAGAAATCCATTGAATCTCAAGGAAAAGGACACAAAATTTCCCCTTTATTTTGACGCTTATCGACAGAATATTTTGCTTTTGACTCTCCTGTTCGATGGCGCAGACCATGTGTTGTTCATATCTATGTCAATTTTTGGAAAGTGGATCAAATAATTGACTCAGTCCAACCTAATTCCAACTCGCCAATGGGCATCCTTTTCCTTTTTACTGCCATCAATCTTATATTTTTCTGAAGTTTTTCCTTTCCAACAATATAACATTCTAAATTACTTTAACTTATCAAGAAGGCAGTTCAAAATTAATTACAGTAAAGTATGCACATTGTCTCGACCAGTTGATCGAATTTATAAATTATAATTATGTGGTTGCCGGCTAATTAGAAAAATGAAGGTACTTGGTGGGTGGATTTGGATCCTCTCCTGAGCCCAAGGAGAATATCATTTGACCAAAAAATGTGGGATGTTGGATTTTCTTTCAACGGCTATAATTATTATAACTTAAAAGGAACCTCCTTGTTTGAAGCATTTGGATGAAAATCCAACGATCCACACTCCTTGGGCTCAGGAGAGAATCCAAATCCCTTGGTGGGTATGGTCTAATTTGTTTTGCCAAACAACAAATTTTCTCAAACCCCTGAGAAATCTCAAACTTAATGAGCAGTGGGTTTTGAATTACACACCAAAGGAAACTTCATATCTCAAACTAAAACCCTCCCAAATTATGGGTTTACTAAAAACAAAAAAACAAACAAAACCCAAAAACTAAAAAAATAGTATAAGAAAGTTACGAGTTCTAAAGCAAGACTGATTTTCACACTATTTTCTTTCGCATTTCTGTTAATTTCTGACAAACAGATTAAATAAATCTACAAAAATTAACTAACAATAATTAATAAAGATTTGCATAAATAACAAGAAAAATATGCGAAAATCACTTCCCACCTTAAATTATTATTTTCTTATATAAAAAATGAAGGTAAAATTGATTATAAAAGGTGCCAAAAAATAAGAGGACAAGCCCACAAAAACCTCGGACTCGTTGAGGAAGAAAGTTGCAATCCAAATCCATTTCCCAAAACCAAATCCAAATCAAAATCCAATCGCTTTCACATGAAATCCTGAAACCTCAATGGCGTCGTTTCCTCCTTCCCCTCCCTCCAAAACCATGACCTCCTCCTCCGCCTCCTCCTGCTCTTGTATTTCGTGACAGGAAACGCCTGCCCTCTGCATTCTGTGTTGTTCTCTGCGCGTACGTCGGAGGAGGGAGGAACGAAGAGAGGGATGAAGAACGACGGGGACGACGACGTTTTGGAACCGCCCATCAATTTCTCGATGGTGGAGGATGGCATTTTCAGATCCGGCTTCCCGCAGCCGTCCAATTTTCCTTTCCTCAAATCGCTTAATCTCCGATCAATCATGTGAAGTCTCTATCTTCTATACGCGTTTTATTCGTATGCATGTATCTATCGCTCCGTGTGTGTGTGTTTGAAGGTCGCATTGTGATTTGTGAGGTGTTTGGTTGCTGAGAAAACTGAAGGAAAATTGAATTACGTGAGAAAGAAAGGAAACTATTGGAAAAGAAACTAACTGTTTTTGCATTGAGAAAGAATCCGAGTTACGTTTATGATTCGTTTGAAGAATTTGTTTTTACTTACTGAGACCGTTTGATTGCTAAGAAAATGGAGGGAAAGAAAAGCAAGAAACTAGTTGAGAGTTGTCTGAGTTGTTTCTAGACAGAAATCAGTTTATTTGCTTTATTGAGAATGTAGCGTTTATTGTGCTTAATTCCGGCTTTTGGTGCAGATATTTGTGTCCTGAGCCGTACCCAGAGGCGAATTTGGAGTTTCTTCGGTCTCAAAATATTCGGCTACTCCAGTTTGGAATTGAGGGAAAGACGGTAATACTCTCTCTCCCTCTCGGTGATTGTTTGCCGAAATTGTTCAGTTTACATCTTTTTGTGAGATTCATACATGCTATTTGTTTGCTCTTGATATATGCTTATGCGAGCGCAGACATCAGTAAATGCTAGAAGCATTATTACGATTACTATGTTTTAATTGAATGGGGAACGACATGCTTGGATGACATTTGATGGAATATGGGCTATGTTGTATAATGTGTTGTGCTCATAGGTTTATGACCATGTCTGTATGCAGGAGCCTTCTGTATCTATTCTTAAGGATACCATCTTGGAGGCTCTGAAAATCCTTATTGGTAATGGACTAATATGACAGTTCTGCCTTCTTTTTTTATTTAGCTTTGTATTTAAATTCTTCGCACTTCATAAGTTCTAACCGTAAGTATTTCGTGTTTCTAGATGGGAGAAATCATCCAGTTTTGATCCACTGCAAGCGTGGAAAGGTAAGTTTTTGAAGTTGTATTTAATTTTCAGCCATTAATATAATTTGTTTCACTGCTACGTAGTGGCTTATGATACAGTAGTTGTTTCTTCATAGCTCATTAGCCCCATTTTAGCAGTCATTTCATTGTTCACCAAATCAAAAGGAGTTTTCAGGGAACGGAATTTAGTGTGTTTGATTTGAGCTTGGATGTAAGCATTTCATTCTTGTCGTTGATCATTGTTAATACTATGGAGAGTGTCCAACTCTTTTTTTATTAGTTCCAAGGATGAGGAGGATCCAACGAGCTTACCTTATTATTAGATAAAGGGAAAGAGTAGGGGGATAATCTATAAGGTCTGGTTCTCTAAAATTAGGATAGTTTCTGTCATTTCCCAAAACGGGTTGGCTTTGCTCAGGTTCCTACCATTTAACATGCAAAGCTTCAGAAACTGAATGTCATACTTATAACTATTTAATGAACCCAAGAGTTGTTGGTCTAGCGGTCAAGTCCTTGGTTTTCTCCCAAGTGGTCTAGGGTTCGACTCTCTCCCATGGTACCCACCTAGCAAATGCTAGAGTTTCTCGCTCCCCAAATGTTGTGGGGTCACGCAGGGGGCCTAGTGATTAGTCGGGTCAAAGACTCGAATACACTAGTTTAACAAAAAAATAAAAAATAAAAAGTATTTGATGTATTTGTTCTCAGTGAGAGATCTTTTCTATAAGAAGTCATCTTTTGTTGTCGTATAGTTTATCGGTGTTTCTAGGTTTATCTTTTGAATGGGCGGAAAACACTAACCTTCTCTATAATACTACAACCTCATATAACAACAGATAATATATTTGGAGTAGCATCACAATAGGGCCTCCTTGAATTTCAAACTGATACACTGATATGCACTTTCTCTTGTTAATGACTGGAACTCTTAGGATTATGATGATTTTTGGATTATGGCAGTTCTTTCTCACCTTGTGTTTGCAATTTTGTTGGTACAGCATCGGACGGGTTGTCTTGTTGGTTGCCTACGAAAATTTCAGAATTGGTGTTTGTCTTCTGTGTTTGAGGAGTACCAGCGTTTTGCCGGCGTGAAATCTAGACCAACAGATTTGAGATTTATAGAAGGATTTGACATAATGCTGCTGAAGCAGTGCCTGTACAGCATTATCTACCAGTATCAAGGTTACGGTTCAAACAAGAGAAGGTTGTTATACAGAGAAGAGAATTTACAGAAGCCCCAAACCATGAAAGTTTAACAACACAGCTTTCGGAATTGGAGTTGGAGGGCCCTTATTTCTTCTTCTCCGGCGTTGCTACTAGTCTCACTTAGAAATATATCAGTTTGTCACTGTGGCGTATAATATGAGTCCACGGTGTTATCCTTGTTAGCTTCTTCTGGTAAAAAATCGATTTGAAACCATGCCTTTTGGATTTGGTTTTCCATTGGCATCTCCATTTATTAGTTTGGGACGATGTGGTGGCAATTGGTACAGACTCTACAGAAACCAATTTGTATTCTCTTAGTTTCGTAATGCTCTCTGTACAATAACACTACTATGGCTTGTTTGTTTATTCTTTAAGAATTTCTCTCTATTGATGAAGACTTTTCTACTTTGTGAATGTCATTTTCCAACTCCCTCTCTCTCTCTCTCTCTCTCTCTCTCTCTCTCTCTCTCTCTCGTTTGTTTGAAGGGATAAGCTGTAATATTGCAGATTTTATAATTTCAAGGGCATCCGTAAGGGTTTGGACTTATTCTCTCTACATCAATCTCCATGAATTTGAACTTTCCAAGTCGTTTTACTTTGCCCTTCGAGCTTTTAATTTCGTTTGAGCTCTCTAGAGTTTTGGTTTGTGCTAATATTCCATCAAATGTCAATTTGGTAACTATTTTTTTGTTTATTCTACTAGGTGCGATTTGCATAACCCAACTTTTGTTCGGCGTATATGTTAACGAAATGCATAACTCACATTAGTAAATGATAATTGAGTTGTGAGAAAAATTATGAGAAATTGAAGCATACATGGACTTCTAATGTACAAAATGTACAAAATCCAACACTCAGTTTGACCTTGTAATCGACAAAACAAACCGGTTGAGGCATTGACATGAATCAAAAGTTTAACGGCTCGTTTGAGAAGTGCTTAAAATGATTGTAAGAACTTTTAGAGGAAATATTTTTTAAACTATCTTTAGATAAATTGCAATTTATTCTCGAAAAGCATTTGAAATACTTCTTGCAAAATGCACTTTAAGTACTTTTAAAACTAAAAAACATTTTATCTAAAAACACTTTTAATTATTTAGAAACATTTTCGAAACAAACCCTAAGTTCTTAGAACCAAACTCAAAACTCATAAAAGGATCATCAACGTCATTGGCCAATGGCCAATTGCGAAATATGTCCAAACTCTATTGATCCAAACACCCATACATAAGGACCAATGAAATACGACCACGTCACCCGAGCTCGCGTACGTCTGAGTACACCAAACAGATAAACCCTATATATAAAGGGCCATAAACACCGTCTTCCATCCTCAAAAGTTTAAGGTCCTCTCCGTCCGAGTGGCCAACTGTTAGAGTTAGGGTTTTCATCTCCGCCGTCCGAGCAAATCGCCCAACATGACAGGCAAAGCCAAGCCCAAGAAGCACACGGCCAAGGAGATCGCCGCCAAGATCGATGCTGCCACGACGAACCGCGGCGGCGGGAAGGCTGGTATAGCTGACCGGACCGGACAAGAGAAGGGAGGACACGCGAAGATGGAGTGCCCGCACTGCAAGATCACGGCGCCAGACGTAAAGTCGATCAAGATTCACCACGAGGCTCGTCATCCGAAGATCCCGTTCGAGGAGGAGAAAGTTGTAAACCGCCACGCCAGCACCAGCACCCAGCCGGAGCCGGTCAAGGACGCTAACAAGCCACGCCCCGGCGTCCGTGGAAGCCTGAAGAAGTGAAATTTCCGGTCAAAAGCGAATCAAATCTACCAAAGGAACGGGCTTTCTGGTGCTTTGGGGGTAAAATTACTAGATTGGGGTCGGACTCGGAGTGGTGCTTGTTATGGTCGGGAAGTGGGTTTATGGGTATTCTGGGTACTTTAATTTTGGAATATTATGATGGGGATGTATATTAGTCTCTGTTTCTTGCTTCTATTCCAAAGATGATGATCAAATCAATGTTTGAGAATTGTTTCCATGTGCTTTCTAAATCAGTTTCTTTCTTGATGTTATTGATATTTGATCATGATTAATTAATAGCATACTTAATATTAATGATGGCTTAAAACAAGAGATTGTGATTTAATTTACTGATTATCGTATTGCTGTGTTGAAATGATTCAAACACTGTTAAATACAAACCCCCTTTTCCAGTTTCAGACGCATACGGTCATCCGTATTAACGAATCTCTTTGTTTCCGGCATCGGAACACGGAAGTCTCCTTGATTCCGGTGGCGGAAATCGGAATGCTGCTGTGTGGGGATGCATAGAATCTGTGAAATATGCAATTTGGAACATCTGGAAACTTAAGTTTTTTATGTTATCCGAGTGATATATAAATTGTTGCTCCAAAGACTTCCAGCTTCAAAAGAAAACTGTTATACATCACCTCTAGGGTTTCAAGGTATTGCAATCAAGCTCAGTACAGAGAGAGAGAGAGAGAGAGAGAGAGAGTAATACCATGTTGATAGAGTTTAGAGTTGATGAAGAAACCAGTAAACCTTTTTGTATGGAAATTTTATACCATGTTTTATGGAAAACAAGAAAAACTGTCACAATGAAAATCTGCAAGAAAATAGAACCTTTATCACTAGTTCGAGGCGAGCGGAAAACCAAAATCTGCCTCAGCTGATGACTGCTATAGAAGTAAAAGAACCAAAAAAAAACTATGATGGATAACCTCCCATGACCCTGTGATAGAATAGTGATGATGACGACGACAATGATGCACTTGACTGATCCATTATTGGTAAGCGGGCATCATAAAGGTTATCATCCTTCTGCTCTTGTTTAGGCTTTAGGAATCTTACATCATTCTCCTGCAGATGCTGTCCTGAAAAATAAGGCTGTACGGGACAAACTGTTTTTCCATTGTTGATATCATAACCGGCAAGAGGGAGGTTCCCGGATGGCTGAAGGTTCATAGGCAGTGAAATTGGGAAGTCCGGCACAATAGAACCAGCCTGATGGGCAACATTGTGTCCGAATGAGGCATACGGCATGGTATTGTGCAGAGGAGGATATTTCATTTGGTAGAGGGAGGAAGCTCCAAATTTCATGTCATTATTGAAATTCCCAAGAAAATTAGGTCTCATGTATGCGTCATGAAATTCCGGTTTTCTATCAAAATGAGGTGCAAGATCTTGCACTTGTGTCTCAGGCTTCGGAACATTGGTATTTCTGGGTAATGCCAAAGCTGGCTGAGCATTGGCAGTAGATGGAAGTCCATTACTGCTAATTGAATTCATGTGATTGCTGTTTCTCGCTGCAGGCACTTCGTGGTTGTGTTTTCCCTCGTATGTTGTAATTACGAATTTCAGATCATGGGACGCCCTTTCCACATGCTTCCTAACCAAACATCCTGCACTTGTGCATTTGTAATAGCTCCTACAGGATGAAGAATGGTACAAAGATTAACTGGATACATAGAAAACTTTAAGCAAACCAAATTGTGAAAATATGGATTATGAGCTAATATCTTATTTGAAGAAATAAATTACAAGAAGAAAATGCCATCCCCTGTTACTATATGTTATAATGAACTCTTCTATGTTCATAACTCGGTAGAAATCCACACTAACCAGTTCAATGAAATGAGAGAGCGAATGAGAAAAGAGCATACCTAGGGTTTGGATTTCCTTTGACCACTTTTTGCCCATACTTCCGCCAGCGATAGCCATCATCAAGTATGTCGATTTCGCTCTCAATTTGGACAACTACTCTTGGTTCACGGACAGCCCTGGATGCTAAATTTGTTTCAATCATGCAGCTCTCCTTCTTCCTGGAAGGGAAACCAATGGAGAATATTATAACCTTGTTCGGTCATGGCATCCTGGAAAAAGAAACCTTCGAGATAAACAGAAAATCACTTGCCTTCTTTTTGAATCAGATTCTTCATCATCTGCATCATCTCCAAGTGATATGATTCCTTGGGTGGCCCGATCTTCATCATCATGACTAGCAAGTGTGGATGAAAGCTCTGGAGTTTCAGCTGATTCAAAGATATTCATGGACTTCCCTTGAGTAGTTGAAAATGGATCAGAAAGCTCGGTAACAACAGATGCTGAGGATGTCCTTTCCAGACCATCAGTCCTCCCGTCATAGCCAACTTTCATATCCTTACAGGACTGACTATTTGTCCAAACTGGCCCACCTTCACCTTTGACAGCGGCCCTACTACCTTCACCCATCTCTGACATCTCATCATATGAAAATGATGGTCCAAGCGATGCCCCAGTTCGACGGTTAGGCTGCGGTTTTGCATGATTATGAGGAGCTCCCTTGTAGATGATCTCTGTTATTTGACCATCATAGGATCGTTCCACCTTTTTCTTGACCTGACAATTTGGGTGCGTGCATTTATAATAACTCCTTGGATATTCACTACCTTTTACCTGTTTCTGCCCATACTTCCTCCAATTGTATCCATCTTCTGAAGTCCTTACCATTCCTGCAGATGGGTATGACCCTTTTTGATCTCCTTCCAAAAAGTGATGGGACCCAAGATCCTCCACATGAATCGATTCTTTGGGAAGAAAGTTTTGATCACTAGCCGCACTGGAATGAGACATTTGCAAGTCTGCGCCGTTGGCAATCATAATCACACTGTTTAAGTTTCTAATATCAGAGGACAGATCCACAGCATAGTTCGTTGCATTAGCTTCTTCTGGAAACTCCATCGGGAATTGAAACTCCATTGGTGGTTGCTCCAAAACAAGAGCTTGGCAGTCAACAGTAGACCCCTGAGGAAAATGCAATGGGAAGATACCAAACTCATTCAAACACAACCTCGCAAAAAACTATAAAATAATTTATTGGCAAGTTCAGACAGGAAACTACACCCTTGGAAAACTTATCAAAATCACTCCCCCTTGGACATTTTAGTTTAAACAGGAAACATTAGCATTAACATTATGATTGCAACTTATCAAAATCTACACAGGAAATATTAACATTTTGGTTTAAACAAGTACCGTTGGACATCATGATTTGAAGATATGAGGATGCATCTGTAAATAAGAACCATATAAAGTTGTTCCAATGACTAACTATAAAGTTACAACTAGACACTTCATTTACATCTGTTTCCAAATAATGCTTCAACTGTCGTAAACTACAAGGAGATACTGTTTCAAGGTTCTTTAGTATTTAAAATGTCAATCTGTTGGGCTGCCACATTTGGAGAAAGTAATTGGACCAGAAAAAAGAAAGTTTAAAAACCTCTTTCCAAATTTAAGAATTTGAGACTACTGAATTCTAAAACATATTAAGTTGAGGCATTTACCGGATTTTGGAAACTAGAATAGGCCGGCCTGTAACCATCATCTTCATGCGTTCCTGATTTCAGCAGCGAGCTGTTATCATTGGGAGGATGCAATGGAAAAGTTCCGGTGGTGGGAGATGGAAGCGCCTAGAAGAATACAAGAATCGAAGATCTTAGACAACATCACAAAGAAAGAAAAAAAGCTTTGGACTTTGCAACTCTCTCAACATCCATAGAATTCATATGCCTTCTAGCTTTTGGTGATTGTATTTTAAGCCAAACAATACCAAAGCAGAGACTTTTATACAAAAGGTGCAGAATACCAAATTCAGATGTTATACTTCTCTATCTAAACAATCCAAATTATAAATGGATAAAGTTAAGGTAATCACTTCTTCTAATCACGTTAATGATTAATGAATAGCACCCAAATACTAATAAAAGTAAAAACTGTTAATCTGTTTGACATTTACTTTCTCCCTGCTACCAAATTGCTTGCAACCAGATGCAGATATACTACTGAGGTTCAGAAACCCAAAAGTTCACAAAAAAAAACAAAACCATACAAAGTTATACATATCCTTGATCACACTGCAAAATTCTATAGCGCTCCGTGGTATCCTACACTCCGAGGTTTTTCGGAACAAACAAAGCCCAGAAGAACATACAGTCTTAACGCATTTAGCTCCAAAAGAAGAAAAACCCAAAATTTACAACCAAAAAAAAAAAAAAAAAAAAAACCAAAAAAGAAAAACCTGAGAATTGGGGAGCATCATGGGGGAGTCGAGCAGAGCCGTGGGGCTGATACCAGCCGGAATAGTAAGGCACGGGGACCTCGCCGGCGGAGAATGCAGAGGACTGGTTGTCCTAAAACGCGCCGTATTGATCCTCTCCGCATTGAATCCACACTTGGCTGCCCTCCTCTCTGCTATGCTAATGCTGCTCCCTGCTCCACCACCACCACCGCCTCCTCTTCCTTTGGCCTTGCTCTCCGCAACCGCGTCGTCTTCTTGCTCCATTTTTCTTAAACGTCTCATCTTTTTGTTTTAACACTCTAAATTTTGTGTCTGTGTGTTGGGATTTTCCTGCTAGAGTGACAAGGCTGCGACTCTGCCTCTCTCTCCAACAGCAAGAATTTTGTAAAAACCCTAACTTTGGTTTTTGGTTTCAGCTCCTCCTCCCTGAATGGTTGCGGAGCTGAAACCTCTTCCTTCTTATTGTATCCAAACGAATATTAAATAAATAAATAAATGGGGTTTGATTTAAATTCAGGAAAAAATGAACAGGCTTTTTATCTTTCAAGTTTCTATATCTATAAATTTATGGTACAAAAGTTATGTTTTCCAAGAAGAAGAACAATCGGATTGGACTTAGAGAGAGAGGGAAGAAGAAGAAGAAGAAGAAGAAGAAGAAGAAGAAGGGGAGAGAGAGAAACAGAGCTGGGTTTATAGTCCTACGCTGCTGGGTACAAATATACAAAATGTATTTTTTTGTTGCAGAAAAACGGAAAAGCAAAGAAATATTTGGTTTGTGCCCGAGAATGGTGAAGTGACAGTCACTCTTAACCAAGAACAATGGGGAGTGTGGGACCCACCGAATTAAAATTAAAGAGGAAATTAAGGGGTGCTGAGGTGGAGGAAGTTGTGAACTCTAACGAGCAAAGATTAAAGCTTTTTTCGGAAACGACACCTCTCTTCTTCTTATCTCAAACCATGAACCCAAACAAACTCCCCCCAAAAATCCAATACGTGTTCATTCTTTACAATGTTTTTCACGTAAATCTAGATAAAGTTTGTTTCCTTTCTTCCTTTTCATTTCAATTTTCTCTTTAAGTTTCTACTATTTTTTTGCTATTATTTTCTAATTTCATCGCTTATTGGTTTTAGAGTCTCGTACTTTTAATATGGCCATGAATTAAAGGATAAATGATTATAAATTTCTTAGTCTTGGGTGGTTAAGAAAACATTTTCGTCAAACTGTATTCAAGTTTTAATCTTATCTAATTTATTGTTCTGTTTCTTTTGTGGTATGCATGATACGACAATACTTACCATGTATTATTTGCTTAATTCTCTTACCAAATATAGTAAATACATTTTACTTGGCACATATTTATGGTATTAGTTTCTTAATGAGTAATTAGTGTAGTTTTATTTCAATAATGTAATTGGTTTGTGTAGGGAGTTGGAGACTTAAGCGTGGGATTTGGCTTGCTAATGGCTAGCCGCAAATCTTGAGAAGCAGGTTCGCTTTTTGTTTGTATAATCCAAATTAATATGCGGTTAGAAGTCCCACGTGGCTGAGTCTTCTAATTTACGAGTACACGATAAATACATTATTTGTCACTTCATGTTTTTGGCATATTATTTTATAATGTTGACACAAAATTTAACATTAAATTGTTGGATGATAAGTGTTCATGTTTTTTGCACACTGTTTTATAATGTTGACACAAAAATTAACGTTAAATTATTAAATGACAAAGATTATCACCTTGAGAGACCAGCATTTCTTGTGTGTGCGATTGTTGTTGCATTTCACTTAATATTCGTGCTAACTATGATTTCATGTCTCTTATGTAGAAACAACATTTGGTTTTGGTTTGAATTCAAAAGTCGATGAAATGAGTTAATGATTCCAACTAGGATTTACTTTAATGGATTCATCATAATTATTAGTATGTTATTCATTACCCAACGGCACTCAATACTATTTACTTCATAACCATGCATGCTATATATAGCCTAAAATAGTGTGTAATAATTCCTCCTCCTATATGAACGTTAATTCATGAATCTTATTATAGCTTTCAACACAAGTTTTTACTTTATACAAATGAATGATACTCCACACTATATTAATCTCTTGGCTCGTTTGAAACCGTTTTTAAAATGACTGAAAATAATTTTAATGAATGTTTTTTAATCTAATTTTTTCTTAATAAAAATTCAAGTGGATCCTAAAAAAACACTTGAAATGCTTTTTGTAAAAACCATATATCCTATGTTTTTTTTTCTTTCTAAAAAGCACGTGAAGTGATTTTGAAACCCAAAATCTATTCACCAAAAAACTTTCAGTTATTTTAAAAGCACTTCCAAACGAGTCTTAAATTATGGGGAGGGAGATTCAAACTTAAATGCATAAAGGGAAGTATATTGTTTTAGCCAACTTGACTAAGTTCAAGTTTGCCTTCCAACGCAAGTTAAACGTTAAACTAAACAAGAACAATATTTTTATGTAATTAAACCAAAAATTTTACTCGATACAACTATTACTTTGCTAACAGATTGTGTTCATTTTGACATAAACGCAACCTGTTAAGCTAACGAATTTATGTTCACCAAAAATTCCTTTAAGAACATGCACCATCCTTGAATGGTGGAATCTATGAGCATCTCTCGTTACAATTTCCCTTCCAGTAACCTTGGAGATAAACTTGGAAGCTGTATGACAAATTGACAATCCCCACAAACTCTCAGATTCTTCTTAATTCTGATAACCCTTTCCGGCCCTAAATTCAACATTCCGAAAACTACTGCAAGCTTCTTACCATGCGCATACATGGAGTTCCGCTGTTGACATGGGTATGTGCAGTTTGACAACAGACCGAACAGATGTCAACTCCTCAAACAGCAACACTTCCACGTCGCATCTTTTCCTTTCATGCAAATTACACACCTGGAGGCTGGAACTCTGCCGCTAGCTATGTTTAGCTTTAGCTAGCGTTCTCTCTCTCTCTCTCTCTCTCTCTCTCTCTCTTGAGTCGGAGACTCAAAGATATGGATGCTACTTACCCCACATCAACAATCACCCACCCGCCGCCGCCTCCGCCATCAGAGACACCAACATTTGATGAAGATGATGAGTATGGACTACTAAAACCAACAGATTGGCTCTAAAAGCTTGTGTCTTTACAACCAGATTTGATTTACAACTGCTTTTCCACTCTCTCCACCTCCATTTTCTCCCTCCTGTCTGCCGCCTCCGAGTCTGACCACCAAGTCGAGGAGGCAAAAGACACCGTTGAAACCTCCGTCCACCAGGCCCCCTCCACCATCACGCATGGTAGCGGCCTCCTCCTCAAGAACATCGGTTTCGGGCTTCTAGGGGCCGCCTATGTCTGCATGGTTTTGATTTTATCCGCTCTTTTCGGAATTGGGTTGGTGAATCTTTGGGTGGAGGAGCCGGTGTTCGTCAGGGAGCGGTTCCACCTTGATTACACGGAGCCTCATCCGACGGCTGTCTTTGCTTTTGGTTCTGCTAATGATATTTACCAAGACTTTCATACTCTAGGAAGCATGTGGGGGGAGTTCCTGTTGGACACACTTTACATGTCTCTTTGGTGCTTTTGATGCCTGAATCTGATTTCAAAAGGGGCATTGGTGTCTTTCAGGTATGTATGTATCTGTCTATCAGTTATTAACTTAGTAGTTGTGTTACATACAAAATTCTCTGTGCAAGACGTTCGTTCACACATACGTTCTTAATGGCATAAACAGATTGTCGAAGATATTATTTCACCGATTTTATGATGAGATTGATCATAATTTGACTGAAATGATTGTTTGTTACTAATTAATTAATTGGTGATATATATGATCATCAGTTGAATGAAGAACTCTTATCAGTGGACGGTGATGTGATTACAAGATCAAGCCAGCCCTGTATGCTGCGATTCGGAAGCCTCCCGGATCGACTCACACGAACATTTCTGATGGGAGTTCCTCTGCTGCTAGGATTCTCTGGTGAAACCCAGAAGTCAACGGTCCAAATAATCAAGCACAAGGAAGGGCATTATCCAATAACTCAAGCCATAAGAGTAACTTTAATTCCGAGGGCCGGAACCTCGTACCTTCGACGGTTGTATGAAGCTGAAATTGTCATGAACTCCCAGCCTCCTTGGACTAAACAATTGGTGGACAGCGGGAAGTGGACATTCTACGTCTGGACCTCTCTATACATTTATGCTATGTTCCTCGTACTTCTCATGCTTTGTTGCAGGCCACTCCTCTTTCCAATGACGATGATTGTCGCAAGTACTGCCGCAACGCAGCAGGGGACGTCACTGACGTCCCAAGTTATAGCAGTGATGGAGAATCATCCTCCCCAGAACGGAGGCGACGTGCTAGGGGATCACTAGCCACATCTGGAGACGACGAGAGCGAGGATGTTCAAGATCTGCTAAGAAAATGGCAACGAAGCAGAAGCAAAAGAAAGGCAATCTACGTGCAACCTGGAGATATGAATTTGCCAGAAGCTGTTGGCTCATCTGGAGCCTCAACAACTAGCATTACAAGAGACGATGCAAGTGTTGCTGCTGCCGAAGATGTTGGGGACCCAGAATCGGTCTGTTTATGAGGCGACGTAAGCTATGCAAAATTATGTACTTGTTGCCTTCTGTTAATATATCTGACTAAGTTTACTGATCAAAAGATTATCATTATTGATAAACCAACTAAAACATAGTTAAGAGTTCGATATCACGTAATTTTGCTTAATACAGTAGAAATTTGGAAAATGAGGCAAAGACACAACAGCTTAGCAATTGAAACAAAGAAAGACATACATTTCGTGCAACAGCGTGTTGTATACAACGGTTGCAGGAAACAAGTTTTCCTTCCAAATGGTGTGCTTAAGATTCAGACAGATAACTCGGTACGAGAAATCAATATTCCATCGGTGTCTGCATAAAGCCATTCCCCGTCACAGATCCTTGTCCCGGCAATGCTTATTGGTACCTGCTTCTCGCCGATCCCTTTCTTGTTGGCTTTCATGGGATGGGACGCCAGAGCTCTCACGCCAATGTCGCAACCGTTAATCTCGTCGACATCTCTTATGCAGCCATTGACCACTATACCTGCCCAGCCGTTATTCTGAGCTTGAACCACAGGGTTGCCTCCCAATATTGCACACCGCTTGCTTCCACCTCCGTCCACAACAAGAACTCTTCCATTGCCTTTCTCCTCGAGAAAGGAACGAACAAGGACATTGTCTTCAAATACCTTTAAGGTAACTATTTGTCCAGAGAAGACCTGTCGCCGGCCATATATCTGGAATATTGGCTCAAGCACCCGAAGATCACCACTCCCAATCAACTGAGAGTGCGCATCGCAAACTTCAGCAGTTGTAACCAAGGCCATTTGTTCCCAGCACCTTCGGGGCAAGACAAGGATCGATGAGTTAGACTTAGAATGATCACAGGCAACATATAGAAGGTTTTTCACCGGAAAATGTTATAGCAAAGCACATGGAGGATGCCATGAGAGGTTTGATTGGAGAAGACGAAATTATAAGAATCCCGCAAATACTAAATGTTACAGAAGTATGCATTATATGAGACAATAAGTGGTTGCAATGCAAAGATTGTAATGTTAGTCTTGCACACACTAGGATTCACGGAAGCATCAAGAGACGGATGGTATAAAAACCCGATTAATAGTTTAAGTCAAAATCTAATTCATCTTCGGAAAATTTTCTTCAACAAAGAGTGTCAAAAAATTCAAATTTTGTAGAGTTGAAGAGAAACACTGCAGATTTGCCTTCAAAATGAGAAAATGCAAAAGCTCAAGAATTTTCGTTGGCAACAAACATCGATTTCCAGCAACAGCAACAAAGGGAAAATATACACAGCAAGATCGCAGGGAAAGAAGACCGAATTGATAAAACCAGACCCCCATTATAATTACCAAACAAGTATCAACCATTTCAAAAAAATGCAAACTTGGGATGTAACTAAGCTAACATTCGTTTTCCCCCAGCCGAGACATGGTTTTCGAAATCCGGAAACAATTGAAACCAGCAGCATTTTGTATCAAGTTGCCCTTTTCAAGAACATAGAAGGCAGAGAAGATATTGTAAATCGTACATGTTTGCATTCACTCAAATTACAGAAAAATGCACACAAGATATTCAAATCTCAATCTCCTATAAAAGTTCAAACTAATTACGATAAATCATATACAAAATTTCACAAGTTAAGACCAAGCATGGATTCTGAACGCGGAAAAAAGCCAAACCTCATCCACACAAACACACGCAACGATTGGATCTTTATGTTGTTCGCATCACCACACAGATTCAGAACTAACAAGATTAACTCTATTAATTATTGATTAAATTATTAATCACACGAGCTGGTTTTGATCTAATTTTCATAAAATCCAAGCAATACACCCAACGATCCAAATCAATACAGAAAAACAAAAAACAAAAACAAAAAAAGTTGATTAATTTTCATATTGGGTCGGCCTGTATGCCAGAGAAATGCAAGAAATTGAAATTTGACACCAATTTGATCAATCAGACAAGCGAATCAGAGAAATCAAGAGAAACGAGGAGATGAAATCTGGCGGCTAATAATAAAAGTTGTCACCTCGAAGGATGGAGCAGGACACCAGAACACCAGAACACAGCCGAGTAGTTCAGTTGTGAGTTATGAGAAGGGAAGGAAGAAAAAGGAAGAAGCTTTGAGGGAGAGAGAGAGAGAGAGAGGGAGAGAGAGAATCTGTGTTTAGGCTGTAAAGCGCGTGCAGATACAGTCTTCTTCCTAAAGCATTATGCTGTTGCTGTCTCTTTTCAAAGTTGTTAAATCAGGTGATACAATAAGTGGAGCATAGCATACATGACTTTTAGATGTGAAAAAAGATTGTGATCCACGATCGATGTATATTTTGACAATTTTCATTTTTAATTATAATGATATTTGGTGTTTGCTCGGCGTACGGAGCCAACTAAAATATTTCTTCATGTTCACACATGCATAATTATATTTTATTTTTGCTTTACCGATGAGAAATTTTATTCGAACTTATATAATTTATTTCTACACTTAATTTAAAATTTAAATATGAATTGTCCTTTTTGCTTCGTTATATAATTACTATTAAGTACAAGATGAAATTAACAATATAACTAAAATTTATCAATAAACTCATATCCAATAACTTACCATTACGCAATATTAAGATCAAACCCTAAGACTTGAGATAAGACAAAAAATGTACAGGAATTAATGAAATTGTGTTTTTGAGGACTGAAAGTATACTGGCGATCTTGTGAGCTTGAAATTAATGAAGTTGGGATGGGTCATGCGGATGAATTAAGACAACCTTCTTGCCTACCCAGAAGCTAACTTGGTGATCTCGAGAGTTTAAGTGCTATGACAAGGTAGGAGGGAATTCATTTACTTGCTAATACTTAAATTTCTGCATGTGCCTGGATGAGGATGAACTAGTGACCGTCTTTGCTACTCAATCTGCAGCGTACTTCCAATCCTCAAAAACACAATTTCATTAATTTCCATATACTTCCAATAAGTTTTATTGCAGTATACTTTCAATCCTCAAAAAACACAGTTTTATTGCAATATATTTCCAGTAAACCATTCATTTCATATTTCAAGGTCAGAAATTGTAAAAACATTCATGAATACTGATTTTGGGTTTTTATTTTTTGAATGGGTGTAAAGATAAATTTAATTGGGTTTTCCCATCTCTCATGTTCCTCATGCCGTCCCCATCTCTCTCTTTTCCTCCATCTCCACCTCAGCTTTTCCCTCTCCAAGCCACCATGGTTGGAGATTTAGCTTATCTGTATTTGCTTTTAACTTCCGTTTGTTTTTTGTCTGAGCATTTTGTGTCTCAGGTTGCTCTGAGCTTGGTCTCAGTCTTTCCCGAGTTTATCTCATATATGTTTTCTTTGCCTTGTTCCTCTCCAAACATTGCTCTTCATCGTGAACTTTTACCTGCTACCCTTTAAAAGTGCATTTTGCACTATTTGGTAGGATTATGGGAGTGCTCCCAGCGTGGGTAGCTTGCCTATCCCCATTTTCCGTTCATCCATTTGGTTCTTTGTCCTTTCTTCTGGGTGGTGGTGACGGATTTGCAGTGGCGGTGCAGCTGTTTTGGTAGAGGTGGTTGTCTAGGTTTTTCGGTTTGGTTGCTGCTATGGGCTGCTCATTTTGGGCCCTTTTCATTGTTGTTTTCGTTTATGGAGTTTGGCTTTTGCTCGGCTATTTTAGACTCTTTTGGAGTAGTTCTTATATTGTATTATCTTTCTCTTTAAATGAAATTTACTTTGTTTGTCTAAAAAAAAAAATACAAAGAAGTTTCTCATGAAATGATTTGATTCATGAGAGCGAGAAAAAAAAAACTAATGAAAATGGCTTGAAAATTTTGAGTTTTAACGATAGGGACAAAATAAAGGATAAAGTAAATATTAGCAGGTTTGACTTTTTAGTGTAAAAATGTGATTTTTCGTTAAAATTCCCAAAAAACAAAGAGTCGAGGGCGTTTACAAATAAAAAATAATAAAAAAAGGGCGGGGTGCCCCGTAAGGACAACAAGTAACCGCGAGACACCTGGACAACAACTAACAAGATTAATCAGAAAGCTTAACTCTATTAATTATTGATTAAATTATTAATCACACGAGCTGGTTTTGATCTAATTTTCATAAAATCCAAGCAATACACCCAACGATCCAAATCAACACAGAAAAAAGCAAAAACAAAAAAAGATGATTAATTTTCATATTGGATCGGCCTGTATGCCAGAGAAATGCAAGAAAATGAAATTTGACACCAATTTGATCAATCAGACAAGCGAATCAGAGAAATCAAGAAAAACGAGGAGATGAAATCTGGCGGCTAATAATAAAAGTTTTTACCTCGAAGGATGGAGCAGGACACGAGAACACAGCTGAGTAGTTCAGTTGTGAGTTATGGGAAGGGAGGGAAGGAAGGAAAAGGAAGAAGCTTCGAGGGAGAGAGAGAATCTGTGTTAGGCTGTAAAGCGCGTGCAGATACAGTCTTCTTCCTAAATAATTAGGAAACTTTAACAAAAACTTCCGGTACTCTTCACTTTAACGAAAAAACACATTTTTATAATAAAAAGTCAATTATGGTACTATTTATTTTACACTTTATTTTGTTCTTATCATTAAAACTCAAAATTTTTAAATTATTTTCATTAATTTTTCTTAAAAATTATGATGTTGCTGTCTCTTTTTAAAGTTGTTAAATCAGGTGATACAATAAGTGGAGCATAACATCATGACTTTTAGATGTGAAAAAAGATTGTGATCCACGATCGATGTGCCTGTAGAACACTACATATGAGCGATATTTTGACAATTTTCATTTTTAATCATATAATGATATTTGGTGTTTGCTCGGCGTACGGAGCCAACTAAAATATTTCTTCATGTTCACACATGCATAATTATATTGGCCAAATTGGATTATTCATCTCCGTGGTCATAGGAAACTTGCATGATGACCCATGTGGTGAAAAAACTAGGAATTAAACTCCTGTGGTCAAGAATGTTAGCAAATTTAGTCCAAAAGTAAGATTTCTGTTAAATGACTGTTAAAAGTATGGGTAAAATTGTATTTTCAGTTTCAATTGACATTTAAAATAATTTTTTTTATAACAATTAACAAAAAAAAATAATGCTTAATTTTTTAAATAAAAAAAAGCCCCAATTCAATGTCAATTGGAACTGCAAATACAGTTTTACCCAACTTTTAACAGTCATTTAACAGAAATCTTACTTTTTGACTAAATTTGCTAACATTCTAGACCACAGGGTTTAATTCCTAGTTTTTTCACCACAGGGGTCATCATGCAAGTGTCCTATGACCACGGGGATGAACAATCCAATTTAGCCTAATTATATTTTATGTTTGCTTTACCGACTATTCATTAATGAGAAATTTTATTCGAACTCATATAACTTATTTCTACACCTAATTTAAAATTTAAATATGAATTGTCCCTTTTACTCTATTGCATAATTACCATTAAGTACAAGATGAAATTAACAATATAACTAAAATTTATCAATAAACTCACACCCAATAACTTACCATTACGCAATCTTAAGATCAAACCCTAAGACTTGAGATAAGACAAAAAGTGTACAGGAATTAATGAAATTGTGTTTTTTAGGACGGAAAGTATACTGGCGATCTCGTGAGCTTGAAATTAATGAAGTTGGGATGGGTCATGCGGGTGAATTAAGACAACCTTCTTGCCTACCCAGAAGCTAACGTGGTGATCTCGAGAGTTTCAATGCTATGACAAGGTAGGAGGGAATTTATTTACTTGCCAATACTTAAATTTTTGCATGTGCCTGGATGAGGATGAACTAGTGACCGTCTTGCTACTCAATCTACAGTGTACTTCCAATCCTCAAAAACACAATTTCATTAATTTCCATATACTTCCAATAAGTTTTATTGCAGTATACTTTCAATCCTCAAAAACACAGTTTATTGCAATATATTTCCAGTAAACCATTCATTTCATATTTCAAGGTCATAAATTGTAAAAACATTCATGAATACTGATTTTGGGTTTTTATTTTTTAAATGGGTGTAAAGATAAATTTAATTGGGTTTGTGAGGTTATTTTAGGTAGTAAATTGGGGTGTAAAGAGATATTGATAGTTTGATTAAAAATAATATGAGTGTAGAGAGTAAGTTGGGTGTAGAAAAAGATTATATGGATTCAAATAAAATTTTCCTTCATTAATTTATTCGTGGTATTAATAATTATACGAAGGAATTCATCAGGATGATAACGTAGAAGGATTCATTTTGTCATGGATTTATCACAACACGAGGAATAAAATAGAAAGATTGAAATTATATGGTGGACGACTGAATATGCATATTTATATTTTGACAATTTTAGCCTTGTAAGTTTTTTTTAAAACAGTTAAAATCCATTAGAAGTGTGATTTTATTGAACGAAAAACTTCCGGTACTGTTAACTTTAACGAAAAATCACATTTTTACACTAAAAAGTCTATATTGGTACTATTCACTTTACCCTTTATTTTGTTCTTATCGTTAAAACTCAAAGTTTTCAAACCTTTTTCATTAGTTTTTCTTTCATACAATTAGTGAAATTTAAGCTTCAATAAAGAAGTTTTTCACAAATATATATATATAAAAGAGAGCTTGCCTATGACTTTGTGCCATCTCCCTCCCCCAAAGTAAAGCCCCGATCCTCTGAACCCTTCTCTGCTGTTGGCCTCTTACTCCGGCTTAAGGTCAGCGGCAGCCTAACCCTTCCCTCCTCGCCCTTCTCTCTCTTCCTCTCCCGTCCACCCCTTTTTCATCCCTATCCCCCATCTCTCCCTGATTTTCGCCCTTCTTCCTCTTTCTCCTTTTTCCACCCTTGTTTCCTTACTTTCTCCCCTTCTCTCTGTCTCTTTCCTCCAGTTTTTCCCATCTCTCATGTTCCTCCCGCCGTCCCCATCTTTCTCTTTTCCTCCATCTCCACCTCAGCTTTTCCCTCTCTAAGCCACCATGGTTGGAGATTTCGTTTATTTGTATTTGCTTTTAGCTTCCATTTGTTTTTTGTCTAAGCATTTTGTGTCTCAGGTTGCTATGAACTTGGTCTCAGTCTTTCTTGTGTTTATCTCATATATGTTTTCTTTGCCTTGTTCCTCTCCAAACATTGCTCCTCATCGTGAACTTTTACCTGTTACCCTTTTAAAGCGCATTTTGCACTATTTGGTAGGATTATGGCAGCGCTCCCAGCGCGGGTAGCTTGCCTACCCCCATTTTCCGTTCATCCATTTGGTTCTTTGTCCCTTCTTCCGGGTGGTGGTGACGGATATGCGGTGGCTGTGCAGCTGTTTTGGTGGAGGTGGCTGTCTAGGTTTTTCGATTTGGTTGCTGTTATGGGTTGCTCACTTTGGGCCATTCTCATTGTTGTTTTTTATGGAGTTGGGCTTTTGCTTGGCTATTTTGGACTCTTTTTTGGAGTAGTCCTTATCTTGTATTACCCATCTCTTTAAATGAAATTTACTTTGTTTGTCTTAAAAAAAAAAAAAAAAAACAAAGAAGTTTCTCTTGAAATGATTTGATTCATCAGGGCGAGGAAAAAAAAGGGTCGGGGGGCGTTCACAAATAAAAAAGAATAAAACGGGGGCGGGGTGCCACGAGAGGTGAGGACAACAAGTAACCGCGAGACACCTGGGCAAACCCCAAGAGAGGACAAACAACAGGAGTCAGCAGCACCACCTTCAAACCTCTCGAGGGCTTTTTTTACCCACGCGGGAATATACAGCGCGAGGCGTCGTGGTTTCTTTTTTTGGCCGCACGGGGGAAACACCGGATAAAGACCCCTTACTGGTTTTACCCGAATAATCGGGGCATGGTTTAGGGTTGCGGTACACGCGTACATCCCAGCCCGGCACCCCAAGGTACCCAAATTGCCCCTTCGTCGGTCGATATAAGCAGGGGTAAATTTCTTGCATTAGTCGATGTGGGATAAGAGATCCCCAGATGTGAACTACATTGTTATACAGAAACAGATATATGATGGTGGCACCAATTTTTACTGGATGTCACAACGACGGTATTCAAACCAATGCATTACCATATGAGAAAGGTTAAACCATAAGTTAGTGCGTGGTTGATTTGAGAGAGCGTCACCATGGAATTTCAGGTTTGAAAAGTTTCTCCCCAACAGGGCAAGTAACCTCGTCTCTTAGCAGGATTAGATAGCAAATTCTTGGCCTGCTGGGCCAAACATGGAGAAAAGAAATTTGTGAACCTGTTTCATGATGAAAGAGGCGAAAAGTTTCTTATTGATTCATCAGTTCTACATTACAAAAGCACGGCATTTAACAACAATAACAACAAAGTCCGCTTATGGGAACGCCTTATGAGTCCAAATTGGAACAGGGAAAATAAAACACTAATTATAATAAAGCCACAATCAAGGTTTCCCAGAAGACTCAGTTTAAGTCAACCTGTGGATGGTTTTCATGTCAGCAGCTTCCTTGATGGTGTTTTTCTCAACATGGTCCCACCACTTGAACAAGAAGTTGTCCACGACGAGTCTGAACCAAGGTGACAGCTTCAGACCTTCCTCCCCGGCATCTGCCTTTCTCAACAGCTCCTTCAGCTCCTCCTGGTTTACGTACTTGATATCAGCTACCTCATCAGGGTTCGGATGCACATTAACATCTCGGACAGTGAAGAGGAGGTAATCAACTGCAAATACAACAAAACACACACACAGGGTGAACAGAAAATTCTGAAACAAGACAATTTGTTTGACCATCACGACCAGTCTGACAAATGCATCTCGGACAGTGAAGAGAAGGTAATCAACTGCAAAGAACGTTAATCGTAAAAAATGTAGAGTAACCCAAGTTGGAATATTACGTTCATGTTCTCCCCACTTGCCATCAGAAGGTGCCTTGTACAGCATGCGACCCAACGGGATAAACTGATCAACAGGCACATCTTCAGCAGGAATACCGAGTTCATCCAAAAGCTTCCTTTGAGCAGCATTTCGTACCCCTGGAAACAAAATGGAGAAGGAAAAAAACTATTAGAGCAAGTCACAGTAGGCCAAGTAAAATTGACTCTCAAAGGCATGATAAATAGAAAAATATACCAAGAGAGTTCTCATCAATAAGCTCAGATTCACGGTATAGTGGATGACTGCAACAGGTGTTTGTCCACACAAGTGGGAATGTTACCTTGGTTGCAGAACGTTGCTGCATAGAAAGACAGACATAAATGAGTATGCTAAACACTATTATTTAACGACGCTCATAAAGAAAAACTGTCCAGAAAGATCAATTGAAAGATCATTGCCGCCAATTGCAAAGACAGTCGTTCCCTCTTCATATTCTATTATTATTACTCGAGATTCTCAGGATGCACCCTGCTACTATGGAACATCTTATGAATGACCACTCTAAACTGAACGCTGCCAGCACCGTAAATTTCAGTTAGCGTGATCCAAGAAAAATACCTGAAGAAGCAACTCATGCTTTGAGTTAAACAAAAAGACACTGAAAGCTCTGTGAAGCAAATTTTCAGATTCGATCTTTTCCATCAAGTGACCTGCAGTTCACATAATGCATGAAAACTTCAGAAACTAACAGTTGTACAAGAAAGAACACAAGAGTTGTATCGACATGCATGATCGGGCATTATTACCAAGTACATTCAAGCTCCAAGGAAATATAATCCTTTAATATGGATTTTCTTTGCAAATTGCAATGAAGTAAAATAGGAGACAAAAATTCTTCCCTCAGAATTCCTATCCCACTCAAATCTCCAAAATTACTAAATGTCCTAGAGCGGTTTATCAAGTATTACATCATAAGCCATGGCACGAAGTCATAAAACTTCAAGTCCTAAACTATCAAAACAGAATATTAATTTCTAAACATAAAAAAATTTATCACATTGAAATCTCGCAACGAGAAGGTATTAGCAAGCAAAAGTACTTACAATTGTACTTGGTATCGTGACCAACAACACGATCATTCTCATCCACCAGAATACATCTGCAGAAATTCGAATAAAACAGATCGTCAGCTCCCAGGAATGACTAACACCTGAATATACATTGGACCGTACAAAAGGTTAAAATCGGAAAAGGACAAGAGGCAGCACTGATTGAACGGATGGCATTGCCACCTGATGCTCATCCGGGGGAACTGCCTTCTTACCCTAAATTCCATTCCGACGCGAAATGAATTGAAATCACAGGTAATTGATATTCTCATATCAAAATGTTTTTAGCAAGGGGAAGAAACTAAAGGGGAAAGCTTTTGATAATCGATCTCAGCTCCGGTTCAATCGTTTCTTAACCAATTCGGCATTTCGGATCAGATGTATGTAGCCTCATTTAAATTGAACACAAGCTCGAGTCGAGCTCAAGTATCATAGCTCGGCTTATACATACATCTTTGTCCATCCACTTATAATTTCCTCTCGACTATGTTATCCTCTGTTTGGTTAATCAGAAACTGGAGTAATTGTAAAGAAAGTTAACGGTTACTTTGGACAAAGTATTCGTTTATTCATCTGTTTCAAATTCTGAGCAACCAAACAGACCACAACAGAACAATCAACAGAATATAAATTTGAAAAAAGAGCCGCAATTTAGGAAACAAAATAGAAAAAGCCTACGACTTTCATTTTATTTACTGTTCCGGTATTTCCTGAGCAGAAAAAAAAAACAGAGCAAATTACAAAACAGATCAACCAAAACAACCGAAAAAAAAGAAAGAAAACGGTAAAAGCGCGAATATGAACATAAGTCAGGGGCAAAGTGGGGGGGGGGGGGGAGAGGGACTTACTCGTCTTCGAACATGAGGCGTCGCTGGACGGCGTCCATGCCGGCGTCAGGAGCGTCGCCCATGGTGGAACTGTGAAAAGACAGAGACAGCCTGGCGGAGAGGGAGGGGAAGGCGGAGGGCTTGGAGAAGAGAAAGGTTGGAGTGGCAGGGGATGAGAAGAGAGGAGGATGAGATTTGGGAAGGAAGGAGAGAGTGTGGAGAAGGCGAGCAGTGGAGAGGCTCATTGGAAATTGGAATGGAGCAGTGAATATATAGAAGTCTCCGCTTTAATCTAATTTTGGTACACTTTTTATATCAAATTTAATTCTGCAAATCATTGCCCTTTACCGACCATTATTATTCGATCCACAAATGGTAGGAAAAGATTTGGTAATAAAAATTTCTAATTAAACTTTTATTTTATCAACAACAAAATAAATCCTTATGCTAGATTTTCAATTAAAATTAATAAGATTCGTGACTCCAATAAATGTTTGGTTCTTGCTATCATTTTTTCTTTTATATGATAAGACACGAGATTTAAAAGAGATTAGTAAGTCTTTTTGTTGTAAATTTGAAATATCTACTGAAGTAATAATTGTAAAAGTCCAACAATTTTGAGTAGGAAACAAACATGATATACAGTAACAGCGCCAAAAAAATATGGAAATTTTGATTAATATGAAAAACGTGGTACATGATGGATGATTTGGGGTGCTAAACTAATAAAGTCAAAAGTATGGTATTGCTAATTTGTTGTGTAAGTTGTTGGTTTATGTGAGTTGGCCAAAATTGACCAGCCAATTAAGGCAGCCAACCAGCTATCTTTGACAGATGCACTTCATCATCAAACTATTATTTCTGGTTTAGCTCTCCTATATTCGTCTTTACCATACCACTTAATCTAAAACAATATATATATATATTAATAAGTTACCAAAGCCAAATTAATAGCAAACAAAAGAAACAGAAATTAATTACAAATAAAATAGTCACGGTCGAATAGTATTCCTCATCACTTGTAAATAAGACGTCTTGTGTTCGATTCTCGCCAAAAATAAATTTGAATCACATTATTGCTAGCTCATTATGAAGCTTAACCTACATTTTCTACAATATCTTTTGTTCAAAAAATAAAAAATTAACAAATAAAATAAGATGGTGGGTGACGAGACGACTGACGAGGGCATGGATCTTCAAGTTTATGTGGGCTCATTTTGTTGTTCACATTTCGTTTCACACAAAATGGAGAATCTTGAAGGATTGATCCATAGGATAGTGCGTATTCTGTCGAGTTTAATATGTTTTTTAGGATAACTCTTAAACCAAGAAAGGGTATGTACATTCAAACACTAAAATAGACAAGAATCTATAGTTTCGTAAATCTATCACACAAATACCACCATCGCAACGCTAACACACAATTTTTTTTTCTAGAGATGCTTCGGTTGATTTAGTTTCTTATATTTTGGTGCATTCCTTTAAGTTTATCATATATTAGGCCATTTTAAGGAATGACTCATTGCACATCGAACTTGAACGAACCAAATCGTCTATTTTGTAAGTTTTGATTTATAGATCATCTATGCAAAATTAAATTCAATCCAAAATCATTTGCCTATTTAATTGTCACGATGAAATTTCAGTGTTTCTTAAAACGTAATGTTCATCTTTTAATTTAATTAGATATCTCGAACATTTCTGATTTGTCTATTTTGTAAAAATGATTTATGAGGTGAAACTTGAAAAATAAATACTTTGGATCGTTGAAATTCAAAATGATGTGGACCCCACAACTAATCCCTATTTTTTGAAAAAAAAATTAGTGATCCCTTTCTTTAAAGATTGTGGATCACATTTGCTGTTTCTTATATTTGCATATATGAAGCATATGGGCGTGCTATATGCATACAAAAATTACGGGTTGAATTTTTGTTTGTTGAAGGGTCTAAGATCATCTCCAACCCAAGAAATACCAAATGGCTCCCTTTAATCCTATAACTATACAAGAAATTATATTTTAATAAATAGTATTAGGCCATATTTAATACCATCTCCAACAGATGGGGCCAAAGTGCCATAAGCCAAAAATAATCATTTGACAAAAAATCATCTCCAACCAAGGGGGCTAAATGGTCATAGGCCAAACATAATTTATTATTTTAATTAAATTAATATGATTAATTAAATTAAATTACCATATTAAAATAAGGTTTTCAGACATATTTTGAGTGTCACTTGTGGTCAAATGAATAAACCTCCAGATTTCTTATCTTTATATAATCTCAATAATTTTTTTGATATAATTTCGAGTGATACGTGTCGCTAACTTGAGTAACTCTTCAGATTTCTTATCTTTATGTAATTTCAATAAATTTTTCGGATAGGATTTCGAGTGACACATGTCGCTAAAGTGAGTAACTCTCTAGATTTCTTATCTTTATATAATCTTAATAAATTTTCGGATAAGATTTCGAGTGCTACGTGTCGAGATGTATTTAGTTGTGCAAATTTTAGATAGGATTCTTATCTACGTGACACTTCTTATCTTCGGCTTTCAATGTTGTAGGAATGATATAGGTATTTATAGAAAAAAAATTCGATTTTTTTTTAAATTCATAAAAAAAAAAAAAACTTCAAATTCCAACGATAACCTGACGGCGGCTAGCCAACGTCATGCTGACGCCAGGTAGACGTTGGCATTCAAATGGGCTGAGCTGGAGGGTTGGCAAAATGTCAAGCTTGACATTCTGGCGCTGGAGGGTTAGAAATGGCCAACCCGCTTACCTAATTTAGGGGTTTGGACCTGGTGGGGCCCATAAGTCCTTTGGCCTAGCCCTCGGCTGGAGATGATTTTTATGTCATTCCGAGCTATTTTTAGTCTTATAATCCTTTGGATAGGACGATTGGAGATGGCCTAATGCAAGTAGTCATATGAGCCAACTTGTTGTGGCTTAATCATCTTTAGGGCTGGAAAAAAATCCCAAAAATCCCAAATCGAATCGAAAATTTCCCGAAACCAAACCGAAATTCCCTAAAATTTCGGTACCCAATACCGAACCGATCTCAAAATTTAGGTACGGGAATCGGTCTCAAGTTTTTGGGATTTCGGTAATCCCAAACCGAACCGAAAATATATATATATATATTATTTAATTTTTAAATATATATTTAAAATTTTAATAGTCGTTGGATTATGTTGAGATTTAATCTCAACCGTTGCATATAAATTGTGTATGATTTATCCTTCCTGGTGTGAATGTATATATGTGTGTCTGTGTGTGCATGGGAATTTTGATGCTCAGGTCCTCCATGAAATTTAATTTGTGCACAAATTAAATTTATTTTTATTGCAACAAATTGGTTTAGTTGTATACTTGTAACTTACAATGGCCTATGAAATTTATTAAGAAAATTTAGTTTGCAACAGATTGACAGCCCAATATAAAAGATTGAATTTTAGCCCAAAACATAATATGTCAAATTTTAGTCCAAAAGCCCAAAATCATTTCGGGATTCCCGATTTATCCTAAAATCCTGAAATTATTTCAGAATTCCCAAAAATTGGGATTCCAGAAAAATTGGTTTGAGATCGGTTTTGGATTTGGGATTCCCAAAAATTTTGGTTTGGGAATCGGAACACGGGTTTCGGTTCGGTATCCCATACCGAACCACCATCTTTGTCATCCCGGCCTATGTCAAATGCACCAAATTTGTTTGCATTTTCATTTGGACATTACAAATTACAGCGCTGTTTTCTGGGGGAAATGTTGAGAACCAACAAAATCAAAGAATATATCAAATTAGTCTAAGAGATTTGATTCTTCAACTTGTTTTCTTTTTATTTCAAATATTAAAAAACAACATTAAAATATAATAAATCTCAATATTTTTCTTTAGGAAAAAAATCAGGTTGTCATTGAGTGATTCGATGTCAAAACTCCTAAGAAATATAACTTGTATGGGTTGGTTTCGTGGTCATTTGCAAGGAGAGAATCTCCCCAAAACAACGAATCTAGCTTCTTTTATAGGTGTCACATCATATTTATGAGCCTAATTGTAAGCAAGCCTCAATAGTATTTGGATTGAGATTCACTTCGGATTTTTATATTTGGAGTTCACTGATCAAAAGATTTAGACTATTCAATTTTAATCAAATGTCCTCCATTAGCCCATCTCATTGGATCACTTTACAAAACTCAAAAACTTGAATGACACAAATCTCTTTTTCTCTTTCTTAAACGATTCGGATTTCTCAATCTACGAACTTTGGACATAAAGATCCATAGTGAATCTTATTTTGGAGAAGAGATCATCTCCGAATCTCTTCTACGAAGGCCACCGGATCAAGTGATCTGGGTCCTTGAAATTTCATCTAACAACAAAAAATTATTATAGCTCTTAAGGGGTCAAAACAGGTGGACCGTTAGATGAATTTTTAAAAGCTCGGATCACTTGATCTGGGAAAATATTCGGAGATGATCTCCTCCTTATTTTGTATATGTTAGGTACAATAACCAAAAAATTTCATTAAATTAATAATTTTAATTTCTATAAGGGAATTATATTGGTACTCCAAAATTTATATTATAAACTTCCCACAAAAGTATTATTTATTCAAAATTTAGATTACACAATGAAAATTTTAAAATGTTAATAACAATTTTTTTGATGTTATTATCTATTAATAATTTATGGGGCAAAATGTGTAACAGATCCATAAGGACACGAAGCGGGCCTATTGGCGCCAAGTTTAGGGGTCCTTAGGCTTTCCCTAACCCAAAACTCGAGAGTTGGGCCCTGCAATTTGTCCACAGAAAAAACCCGACTCAACCCTGCAGAGCAAAATCACGGGTCGAGCATTCGGCAAAGTTGATCACTCGAAGAGATTCCGAGATATATCACAACACACACTCACGAAATTGACTGTCGAGCAAAACCAAATGCAGGAAACAAAGCAGAAATAGAGTAATATGCGAAGAGAGTTGAGTCCCGGCTTGAAGATCCTCTGGGTCTGGACACTTGGAACCGCCGCCGGTACTCTCTCTCTCTCTCTTGATTTCTTTCTCTCTCTACAATTTCACATTTTTACATAATTGGGTGTGTTTTTGTTGTTGTTGCAGTACTTGTTACCAGTGTGGTGAGGACAAGGATGAGGGACATGGAAACTCTTACCAACACCGAGCATCAGCCGCAGCCGCAGCAACACGACACGGAGACACTGATGGCGGACAGTTCGACTCAGTCCAGTGAACTGATTCGAGAAGAGAAGCCGTAGGTTTGTTCGACACCAATACAAGTACCCCAGTTTTGTATGTTTTGTTTTTGTTAATTTCCTCAACTTGGATTGGATGTTCACGTTTTGAGTTTGGAGAAATGGGTACGCAATGTGTTTGATGAATGTCCTCACTGGTAACTTTTTGACCCAATTTTTGAAGATTTGACTGCAGTAGTAAATTACTACTAGTAATTTATATTGGTACGAATAATTTGAATTTGTTGATACAGAAGAAATGGAGGTTGATTTCACTGTTGCTCTGAGAAGCTTTAACAATAATTTTAGATTGTTGGTGCTAATAATAACTTACGATAAGGTGAAATGTAAAGGCCAAAGTTTGAGCTCGTACTAGAATTAGAAGAGTTCGTGGTGTTTTAAGTTCCTAACGTTGAAGAAAATAAGAATCCCACATTGGAGATTTGAGAAAACCTATCATTGTTTGTTTATGTGTGAGCTTCTTGTCAATTATATGTCTAAGGGCTGGTTTGGTATTGATGTGCTTTGAAAAAAAACTGCTTCTACTGTGCTGTGAGAATAAGCAGTTATGAAATAAAGCAGCAGAGTGTTTGGTAAATCTTTTTGTAAAAGTGCTTTTGAAAAAAACAAGCAGCATTATAGTGTTTGATAAACTTTTATGTAAAACAGATGTGAAAAAAAACTAGTTTTTCAAAGCTGGGTTTTGCAGCTTTGTGTTTTTGGCTTTTTTTCACCCAAAACTGTGAAAAAAAAGCTAAAGTTGAATGTTTACCAAACATAAAAAAGCTCCCAGCTTTTTTTGATAGCCACTTTTTTCAGAATCACCTCAGTACCAAACCAGGGCTAAGTCAGTTAGTAAAAAGGAAATGTTTAGTGTAGTAGTCGAATGTTTGGTGCTTGGAGTTTCCATTTTGCAGTACTATCTCATGGTTAATTGTGGCTCTTAGTTGAACTGTGAGTTGACTGCTGCGCACATATAGATACTTGTGTATATTCTTCACTTCTCCTTTACTTGTGCTCTAAAATGAAGTCATGGTACTGCAACATGATCATGTAGAAGAAAAAGGTTGTCTTCTCCCGGCGACCAAAGTTTTCTGTCAAATTGGTTGTTAACTTTCGGAAATCGAATTGTACAATTCAACCAAACTGTTGGGTAGATTCCAGCATAATTCTTGATTGGTTTGTGTGAATTAGAAATTAACATCGAGTATCGTAATGCGGTTTCATACACTGTAGTTTCGATTCATTACTTCACATTGTTCCCTTCCCTTCTCCTCATGGCATGGTAATATAGAATGGTAATGCATGATAGTAGTAGATTTATATTTCATTTGTCACTTTGGAAATTCTGGTCATTATGCAAACGTCGCGAGGTAAAACTCAAATGGTTTTGGTTATGTGCTCATTTTGCTATCACTTTCTTAGGATTAGGAAAGTTATATATTGCATATGGAACCAACTGGACTGCTTCTACCTTCCAGAAAACAAGGATGGGATTAGCCTAACCTTAAAAGGATAGATTAATGACTAATTAAGTGGGTGTTTAAGCTTAACCCTGTCGTGATTTTAGGAGGAAGCAACAGACTGATAGCCGTAGGTGATCCGATCGCATAGCTCGGTAACCTCATTCCTTTAGAAATGCATTACCATTCATATGGCCCCGGATTAAGGGCTTTTGTTTTCCCCCTTGCCGTCCCATTATGATATAATCTACATCAAGGGGTATGGAAATGAGTTAACTCTCACAATATGTAAATGTGGTTCAAATTCTTTTTTTACGAGAATCGAACTTAAGACCTCTCTCTTGTAAATGAAGGAAAATGTCACTAAAAAGGCGATTTTTTTAACTTTGAAATCCTTAGTTAAAACTACAATAATCAAATATCTATCAGTTAAAAGTTTAAGATATAATGATAAGGAAAACTAATGAAAAATGTTTTAAAACTTTGAGTTTTAACGATAAGGACAAAATAAATGGTAAATTGAATAGTATCATGATTGACTTTTTTGTGTGTAAAAATATGATTTTTTGTTGAAGTAAACAATACCGAGAGCTTTTCGTTAAAATTTCCATAAAGATATTCCGGAGTACAGCAAAACATTTGTAAGCATGATGATTTTACCAACCTTGAAAGAAAAAAGGTTGAATCATCGATGATGTCGATTTGTGGCAGGGTTAAAAGGATGAGAAAAAGGATAGAAAAAGATAGGGGCGGTGGTCAAAATTCAAAGGGCCTTTTGGCCTTTTGCTGTGCTCAACTGTACTGCACTCCCGTATTTCATTTGTAAGGCAGAATCTGATGTCAGATTTCATACCACATATGCTTCGTTTGCACAAAGAAGCCAACCTACAACTACATCTACAAGCCAATGATTTTCTCAACCAAAATTTTGATCAATTCTATTATTTTCTTTATTACAAATGGGGTTGTTCTACAGTATACTCGTGTATGAGATGCCATGTTATTTGAATGTAATTAAAGTCTCATCACACTAATCCAACCAACTGATCCAAAAGTACATTGTATACGTCGATCTATTATAGAATTTTCATCAAAATAAAGATAAAACTAAGAGTTAAGCTACTCGAACAAGAGAATTGCATTAATTCTCTCTTCTAAAACATCACTATACTTGAAAACAAACTAGATTTACAATATTATTTACTTGTAATGTGACCGAAATGACGTCTTTTTACCTTATAGGGAAGGTTAAACCGCACAACTAGTAGCATAGGGCCGATGAAGAAAACAAAACAAAACAAAACAAAATTGCCATTTGACCTACTCAATAATTAATAACTGACATGTCAATGAACATCATTTTTAACTTTTTACACAGTTATATTTAATCATGGTCGTTGATTTCGTTTAACTCATTTAATCCAATAATCATAAAAAAAATGCGAGATGTTAAACTAAAGATGTGAAAATTCACTTCCCTCGATGAATTGTAATAATTATGAAATACTCGTTACACAAAGCTACAATAGTCATACTATAATGTTGAACTCTTTACAAATAAAACCATTTTAATTTGTATGTGAATAGAACATGTAACGAGAAAAAAAGTTTTTTTTTTTTGTTTTTTGTTTTTGAAGAAAATGAGAAAAAAAGTTTTAAAAGAACACAGTTAATTGAGAAATGAGAAATGTTAAAAGGGAAAAGGATTCTCGCTGGATTATGTGGTTGTGACCATTCATCGTTCATCGTGCGATCAATTTTCGTTCGGTATTATTTATATTTAACTTTAAATTTTAAATTTTGAAATGATTTCTGACCGCATGATATACGATAAACGGTCACGATCACGGAATATTCCATGTTAAAGAGACTCTCAAAAGCGAAATTCCTTTAAGAACTTCCTATCACTTTATACTTTTGCATAATATTTTATAATATAAGCATGAAAATTACGTTAAATTAGTCCATAAAAAATCTCAATTTAAAAAAGTCTCTCTAAATTAACTTCACTCAAAAAAAAAAAAAGAGTCTCTCTAGATAAATTAGTATTTATTTTTTTTTATTTTTTATAAGTACATCGATATTTTTACATTAAGAGGAGGAGAGATTTGGTTAAGCTACATAATGGACAGCTTAATTTGATATCGAATTCGTTATTCCTGAGATTCAAATATAGAACCTCTCACTTTTAAATGAAAAAAAATACCGTTAAATCGTAGTATTGAATGACTGATAAATTAGTTTGTACCTTGTAAGTTGTAACTTGTAACCTCAAGTCGCCTTGTAGTTGAAACTACTTTTGGTTTTGTTTTTGCTTTTTGTTTTTTGTTCCTCTCTCTCTCTCTCTCTCTCTCATAAATATCAGTGTCCAGGGACCAAAACCGCATCACCCCTCTTCTCATAACTCTTTCCCACTCCCTCTCGCCTCTCTCTTCGAAAAAAGCTCTCGACGCTCAGAGACCTCACCGCCCTCCGATCCCTCTTCGTCTTGGTTTATGAGGTACCTTCTCTCTCTTCATCTCTCTCTATCGATCTTTCCGTTCTATTTCTACTGTTTGATCTCTGCGTTTTAGGTTAAAATCTTATTGAAAAGTTTGTATGTTTTGAGTCACAGATCTGGTTATTTACCTAAAAATCGGATTTTTCGTGGAAATTTTGTTTCTTTGATTGGATTCTTTGTTTAGGTTGGAATTTCGTTGAGGGTTTTGCTCAATCTTTTTGGTTGCTCTTTATATGTTACATTTACTTTATTATTATTTGGGTCTTTCTGGAATTAATCCAAATTTGAGATGTATTTCTTGTTTTTCTGTTCCTTTTTCGTTTTGATCCAGTTTCTTGTGGTGTGAATTAGGATGTTAATTGTAGTGAAATTGTAAATCTTTTCCTTTTTGCTTGGGTGGTGGGGGTCAGGTAAAACTGAAACTTTTAGTGTTAGGTTTTGCACTTTTGCCTTTATACAGAACGTAAATTATAATTTTTGAAAGGTCTTCACAATTGGTCTTCTTAATAAATTTATCTGGGTTGTGAAGGTTAGAAATTTATAGCTAAATAGTCATTAAATTATACTAATTGAGATTTTCTGTCTTTTTGTACCTGCAGCTCGAAGGAGAGACCCACTCTTGGGTAAGTCTTCGTCATATTTTGTCTCATCAGATTTACCCTCTGTGTTCTTCGTATATGCTTTCATGTTATTCTTACGTTTCAGAATCAAGGTTTATCTAACTGATAACTATATTGTTTGTTAAAGAAGGAACTTTTATCAATTTTAGTTAGTTATAACCTATGACCTTTTGTAAAGAAGGTAAAATGTGTTGTTGCATCAGCCTCTACTCAATTAAATGAAATTGATTATGCTGGCAATGTGATTACAGTGGCACGCGGATTAAAACCCGCAAACGGAATATTGCAGCGCCGCTGGACCCTGCAGCTTTTGCGGATGCAGTGGTCCAGATTTATCTGGATAATGCTGGTGATCTGGTAACATTTAGTTATGCATAAATGATCTTATCATTTGTATCTGTATGCATGTGCGTACTTATTACTTAATTATCTGTTAAAACTAACAAGTATCTGCTTTGTGCAGGAACTTATTGCCAAGAGCATTGAATCTTCAGACCTTAACTTCTCAAGATACGGTGACACCTTTTTTGAGGCAAGCTTCATAATACTCTAGGCACTTTTTGTTTCTTGTGGATGCTACCTTAGATAAAGTGTTTGTGATGTGGTATAAAATTGACTGGAGGATTTACTGTAGGTTGTTTTCACTGGAGGCCGTACACAACCTGGAACAACAAAACCTGATGAGGGGGAGCGCCACCCTTACTCTGTACTAGAGTCTGAGCCTACACGTGAACTCATCTTGCCATCGGTTATCTACATTCAGAAAATTTTGAGGCGGAGGCCATTTCTGATTAAGAATCTCGAAAATGTTATGCGACGATTCCTTCAATCGTTGGAGCTTTTTGAGGAAAATGAAAGGAAGAAGCTGGCTATTTTCACAGCACTTGCATTCTCTCAGAAGCTGTCAGGACTTCCACCAGAAACGGTGTTCCAGCCAATGCTCAAGGATAATCTTGTTGGCAAAGGGCTAGTTCTATCGTTCATTACTGAGTTTTTCAAGGAGTATTTGATTGATAATAGTCTTGATGATTTGATTTCCATTCTGAAGCGGGGTAAAGTGGAGGACAATCTTTTGGAATTCTTCCCTTCCGCAAAGAGAACCGAAGAGAGTTTCTCTGAGCATTTCACGTAAGTTTGATCTGTTATAGAATTTTATTATGGACCAGCTTGTCAGATAAGACTCATTTTTGTTTTTTTAAGATATAGCTGATGCTTTTGATGTCCTGTAGTATCTTTATACAATTTGGATGACTGAGATTCTGAAGTACCTGCAATCCCTGATTTGTTCAGCCAACTGCAATGTTTTAGTTGCTAGATTTTGTCTTATAGTTGATTCATCTTTCTGTATGATCTCTGAAATATATTTAAGAGTTTTTGTTTTTCTCTTAAGATATAAAATTAGTTGATTTTCGTGTAGTCATTATCATCAGTCAATTTTAATATGAAATTTGATTATGCGTTGAAAGTATTCTTACCTAGTAGTCCCTTTGGTTTGTCACTCCATGATAATACATCTTAACGTAAATGTTGATGTGATTTTTAATTGTCAATTGCTCATTGATGGGTTTCATGTGAAGTATGTGTTAACTTGAACATCCATTTTGTGATATTCACACCTTGTAACAAAATGAAAAGGTTGTTTAACTGACACATAATTTGGTGCTTATTTTTACCAATTTTCAGAAAGGAAGGGCTAGTTGCCTTAGTTGAGTACAACGAGAAGAAAATTTTCGAAGTGAAGCTTAAGGAAATGAAATCTGCTTTAACAACCCAGATAACAGAGGAAACCGATATGTCTGAAGTCATTGAGACTGTGAAGCAGCGTGTTAAAGACGCCAAATTGCCCGATGTTGAAGTTGTGCGAATTCTGTGGGATGTCATTATGGACGCTGTGCAGTGGTCTGGTAAGAACCAGCAGCAGAATGCTAATGCAGCTCTTCGCCAGGTATACGTTAGTCTTATAATCGCATGATACCTAGATAATTTCTGTGTTCTGTGACCTGGAATTTCAAACAAGAAACCGTAGTTAGCCTAGCAGGGGAGGGAGATTCTCCAGCTCTACCCCTTGTTATATATATATATAGAGTTAAAAATAGAGTGGAAATCCAATGGGAAACTTTCGAGTTCATCCTTCAGCTTTAAAGTTCAGGTTTGGCACACTCGTAAAGGGACCAATGTAGGAGTTTAAGTAGTTAACCATGACGAGTTAAGTTGGTATAACTTTAAAACAAATAAAAACAGAACTAAGATTTTTTTAATCTTTTGTTCATGTAGTTCAAAGAAAGAAATCGGTTCTTATGTTCATGTAGGATAGTGAATGACTTTGTTCTACCTAGAGTAGTATAGATATAGCATTCCAATCTGATGTGTTTAGGATTTCAACTTGTTGGTTTTGTTTCTTTCATATTCCCAAGCTTGTTCTTTGTAGATCTAAGGCTGTGCTTGTTTTACGCACCATCCTCCAAATTGATTACTTTGAGATATTAGATCACTGTAGTTTTCAGAAATCGGTTATTTAGTTGCTAACACCATAGTACTTGGTGCACATAAATAAATGGCTATGGTTTAACTTATATACAATACATATGCAGGTGAAAACATGGGCGGAACTGCTGAACACCTTTTGCACGAATGGGAAGCTTGAGCTGGAACTGATGTACAAGGTTCAGATGCAGTGCTATGAGGATGCTAAGCTGATGAAGCTTTTCCCTGATATTGTGAAGTCCCTCTATGACGAGGATGTGCTTGCAGAAGACACCATTCTCCATTGGTTCCGCAAGGGAACAAACCCCAAGGGCAGGTATGCTTTTTGTTTCAACTTTAAAATATCAGAGTTCGATAATCAATGCGTTTGTTTGTTGTTTACATCGGGTTTATTGTGTTATTTGTAACTGTGAAATAACGGAAAATGAATGTGTGCAGGCAAACTTTTGTGAAGGCCCTGGAGCCATTGGTGAACTGGCTGGAGGAGGCAGAAGAGGAGGAATAGATGCAGCTGAAGCTGTTGTTTCTGTCTGTTCATCTGACGGACCTGTACCGCCTGCCTCGATTATCCTATCAAATCTATCTCTCCTCCGAGAGAATCAAACTCATAAATATTCTATAAAACCTAATTAAGCTTAGCCCCTTTGGTGTGCCTGTTGAATGTTGATGACGATGACGACGACGACGTCGTGAGGATGCTGCATTATAAATAATTTGATGCTTTTGCTTTTATTTCGTTGCACGATGCCATAGTAGATTTGATTCGATTTTGTTCATCACATTTTGATAATTAAATGTGGTATGATGCTTTTGGTTTTATTGCTCGCTCGCTCACTGATGCAGATGATTTTCGCGCACTTATTTTTTTCGTCTGCATATTTACTTTTTCCTGTGTCTTGATGGGATTTGGATTCTCTCCTGAGTTCAGTCTATTGAGCCTTCTTAGCAAATCACAAGACCGTTGATTTAATGGTTACATATGGAGGTTTTCTAAAAGTTATAATAATTGTAGCTGTAGGATCAAAATCCAACTGTCTGTGTGATTTGTTCAAGAGGCTCAGCAGGCTAAGAGGATCCAAATCTGTCTTGATGTATCCGGGAGAAAAGTGTGGAAATCACAGAACAAAAATCCGATGTGATCAGGCGATGGATGTATATTTATGTACTTGCAGCAAATTGCGAGTTAAAAGACAAACTCAATGCCACTTACTATTACAGTTTAATAGTATTCTTCTTCATTTATAAGCGATATGTCTTATATTAGATTCTTACTAACAACGAATTTGAATCAACAGCTCAATCCAATATTAAGATATTTCTAAATGGGCCAAATCTAATTGCCTATAAACCTATCCATCACAGCCCCAATTATTTTTCTTAAAAAGGAAAATAAATATAAACAGGTCCAATTTAATTATTTTATTTTTTATCGCGGTAAAATTAAGCTTCATTTGGTTCGTTATTAGTATTACTTACTGCTGCGTACAGCACGAGGGTGGAAGACTGAACGGTGAGTATCGTCTATGATCTATCTATGCTTCCAATGGCGGCGTTATCTTTGCCACCAGTGAGAGTCTACTGCAGCGGCGGCGCCGCCACACCCAACAGCAGTATTAGTAACAACAATTTACTCGGCAACCACGCGCTCGATGCCGCCCACATCCGACGAGCCGCCGAGCTGGCCGACGGATCCGCCGGATTCACCTCTCCCCACCCAAACTTCGGGTGCGTCATTGCCTCCAAATCCGGGAAAGTCGCCGGCGAGGGATTCCTCTACGCCCAGGGCACCAAGCCCGCCGAGGTCCTTGCCGTCGACGCAGCTGGCGATTTCTCACGCCGCGCCACTGCTTATCTCAACATGGAGCCTGGTGATTGCCACGGTGACCACTCTGCCGTCTCCGCCCTCGTTCAGGTTTTGCCTTTTTCTCTTCCTTTTCAATTTCCAACTCCCTCTGAGTCGTCTTCTAAGGGAAAAGAAAACAATGATTGAATGTTGATTTGTTTGGATTAGGCAGGGATTGAAAGGGTGGTGATTGGGCTGAGGCATCCATTGCAGCATTTGAGAGGGAATGCCATTCGGGCTTTGAGAAGTCAAGGCTTGCAAGTTGATGTTCTTGGTGAGGACCTCAACAGTAAACTCATTGAGGTATTTGATCAATTCAATATGCTCATTTCATACCTTAGCGAAACGCTTCTTTTCGATTCCTTGGCGAATAGTATAGGCATTACGCAGGGATCTTCTGCTCCCAGTTGAAATAACTACTGTGTGGTTTACCAAAACAAGACTAAAACTTTTGCGTGACATGAGTAGCATTTGAGTTTAACATGTCATATAATTGATCCAACACCAACAGGAAGCACGAAAATCATGCCTCCTTGTCAATGCTCCATTAATTTGTAGAGCTGCTTCTCGAGTCCCCTTCTCCGTTCTCAAGTATGCCATGACTCTTGATGGTAAGCTTTCTTTTAGGAGTAGTGTAACTTATTACAATATGCAATTCTGTAAAGAGGCCTAAAAATTTGAATTTAAACAAGTCTTCTGATAGATTAGTCATTAGTCTTTGTTGGGTGCTAACAGGAAAAATTGCTGCTAGCAGCGGACATGCAGCATGGATCAGCAGCAAAACGTCTAGAAATCGAGTGTTTGAACTGCGGGGTAGAAGTGATGCAGTCATTGTAGGAGGAAATACAGTGCGCAAGGACAGTAAGTATAATTTTCTCAACTTTGTGATTATTCGTGTTAATAGGAGGAAGTTCTGACTTCTTATGTTCTATGTTAATTTTTGGACCAGATCCAAGACTAACTGCAAGACATGGTGGTGGACATATGCCTATGCGGATTGTAATGTCACAGACTCTTGATCTCCCAGAGGAAGCACACCTTTGGGATACCTCTGATGTATCTACTATAGTTGCAACACAAAGGGGTGCAAGAAGGCATTTCCAGAAACATCTTGCATCAAAAGGAATTGAAGTGGTGGAGTTTGACATCTTAAACCCCAGAGAAGTAATGGAATACTTCCATGATCGTGGATATCTTTCACTTTTGTGGGAGTGTGGGGGGACATTAGCTGCAGCTGCTATTTCATCCGGAGTAATACATAAGGTTTGTTTCCTCCAGCTTGTATTTCTTTCTATGAACTCTTGTCGATGTTCTCCTCTTGTCTGCTTAAAACTGATGAGTTAGGGATGTTGTCATAGTTGTAGTTTCTTGTAGGCTGGAGGGGTACATAAGCTTAACCGCCGCTTATGTTGGAGATCCCAGATTTTTCCTTTGTTGAAACTGGATTTGTTAACAGGCATTTTGCTTCTGCCACATTCAATGCATTGCAGGTGTTCGCATTTGTTGCTCCTAAAATTATTGGTGGAAAGAATGCGCCATCCCCTGTGGGTGAACTCGGGATGGTTGAAATGACACAAGCCTTTGACCTAATTGATGTCTGCTATGAACAGGTTGGTGTGGGTTTTTGATACTTCTTCTAGAGATAAATTCTTTCTACTCATATCCCCACTCAGTATTCTACCGTTTGATTGGACTTTTTATTTTGCACTTCTGAACTTGAACCAACAGGTTGGACCTGATATGCTTATAAGTGGATTTCTTCAACCCATACCAGATGTGACCCCTGTTATTCCATCAGTTGATGAAACATTTGAAATTGATCCAACCGTGACTCCATATGAATCAAGGATCATATTCTTTTACAAAACATGGGACCCATACGGCGCTTTCTCAAATTTTTCGCCTCACCAAATTAAGATGCCAGATGACAGTGGTGATTATGAACCTTGGTTGAGTGTCGAGCATTACTATCAGGTATTTCCTTTTGTGTATGAATCTGGTTTCCATCTTACAAAACGTAGTCATTCTCACAGAACAATACTAACGTGCAGGCTCAGAAGTTTGTTGGGGTGGATGATCCTGTGGCACAAGATTGTGTTGAAAATATCAAGTCTGCCAGAAGTCCGGAAGAGGCAGCACGGATAGGAAGGTCAATGCAGAGGAAGCGTCCTGATTTGGTATGGTGCATTGTGCATTTGATTGGATTTTCAGTTCATCAATTGTGTTGACACGTGATGTTAGTCATGACATGCCATGCTGTGGTCCTTTATGGTTCTTAGAATTTCTCAATCAGAAAAAAAATAAAAATGAAGACATAAAATCATGATATTAAGTGATTAACATCTTTTTACATGAACCTAAGATTTCTGCATCCAACGTTAAATGCATTAATAATAATAATAATAATAATAAATAATGAGAAGAAGCAGAATGAACTCATGCTAAACCGGGATTATTTAACATCATCGGAGTGTTGACAATTACTTTTGGTTTATGTTGAATTTGGTTCAAACTTGTCTTGTGTGCTATGCAGGTAAGATGTGAGTGGGAAAGTGTAAAGATTGAAGTGATGTATAGGGCACTAAAATGCAAGTTCTCGATATACCCACATTTGAATGCAATGTTGCTGTCAAGTGCTGGATGTGTTCTTGTTGAAGCATCACCGCATGATCTTTTCTGGGGAGGAGGTCGGGATGGAGAAGGGCTAAATTATCTGGGCAGGCTTTTAATGCAGTTGAGATCAGAGTTTCTTGGTGAGTCTCCTACGTCCAGTTAGAGCATGTACTGCGTAGTAATATAATTTGTAACAAATGATATATTTGTATTGATTTGATTCCCTCCTGTAACTTTATTGTTCCTTTTGCAATACTGAGAGGAGCATGTACTGCGTGTACTGATTCTCTCTAGGTGATGAAGGTTCTATCATCATCACCCTTCCTAATTCCTTCTCCATTTGGTTTTTCAATGTCTCAAAGAGTAATTTCACTATTTAAAGTTATAAATGATAATATATAAGAATAAACTAGATGAATTAAGGGAGTTTTAACAAAACACTTCCGGTACTGTTCACTTTTAACGAAAAACCACATTTTTACTTTTAACTGGCACTATTCACTATACTTTTAAAAATGGTTTTTTCGTTAAAAGAGAAGTTTTTTTGGACTTTTCGTTAGTTTTCCTAAGAATTAAATGAGAAAATGAAGATGGATCAAGATATTTTTAGAGACATGGATTGATAAAGACGGATTTGTTTTTATTTTATTTATTATTTTTGTTTAGGATTTAGATGTCATTTTATTGCAGGGAAAATTTATCACTAAAATTTTCATCAAAGAGTGGGTGGAGAAATAGGATTTGGGGGTGGGTTTAACATCACTATTTCTGTTTTGAAGAATACTTATCTTTTTATGTACTTTCTTTTTTTCTTGGTTGAACCTTCATTTTTTTAACATATACATTCCTTTAAATTATTCTATATCTATTGTTCAGTAGATGATATTGTGTTACAAAACTGACTTTCATACTAAGTTTTATACTCATAAATTTATAGAAGAAGAAAAAAAATTTAAATACCAAAAGAAGAGTCTTGTAGTGAAAGGGTCCCACTTTAATTGTCGCGTGGGCTTCTGAAATTTCAGAACCGTTCCTAAGTCTACTTAGTTATACATGATTAACAAATGGTCTACATTATTTGTATACGTAACCATATAAGACTGCTTAATTATCTCTTGTAACGCAAGTAACTTATGAATTATTACAATCACGTGGGTAGGTAGCTAGGAGCTACCTAATGAATTTTAATGTCAAATGAAAAAGACACGGTTCTGGAATTAATTAGTATGGAGGCAGATTCTCTGCCCTTTCATTTTCCGTGTCTTTCTGTTTGTGTATTCACGGTTAAATCACATATATTTAGGTGTTGAGTTTTATCAAAAAAGACTTCAGTGATATTAGAAATGGATGCATGATATAGGATATCATTCTCAAACATATATATATATATATATTATAGTCAATTAATATTACAGTATGATGTTATTCCTTTTCACTTGTAAGTAAAATGTTTTATATTCGAATTATTAAGGGTACAAATGTAATATAGTTAGGTAGTTAGTATTTGGTTAAAGTGGTTAGGATTTCTATATAAACAGTATGTGTAATCTTCATTTGACAAGTTAATACAAATCCTATTTCTCTCTCTAAACTCTCTCTCTCTCAAACTCTCTGTATTGATCTTTCTTCTCTTCATCTTTCTTCTTGATTTTCCTTTCAATTCCCAAACACTACAATGTAGTTAACATGGTATCAGAGCCACCAGGCTCACGCCATAGATTCTGGTGGTTCCACTTCCCATTATTTTTCATATGTTTCTAGCTTAGTTCTTTCCAAATTTTCATTAGATGTTCGAATAAATTTTTGAGTGCTTCCGCGATCGTTGTTTTACTTCTAGGTTGAACTTTCTGGATTGTGATCAGAGATTTCTCTATTGAACGTGATTGATTTTCACCGATCTTTACTTCTCATCGATTTTGGGGATTGAATTTCTTGTTCTGATGCAGAGTCGGCAAGTAAGTACCCTGAGTCATGTTCACAAGGTGTTCGAAGGAAAGCCTGAGAGAAGAAGTGTGGTACCCGAATCTGTTTCATGGGATTTCGATTCTCGGTGTTCTTGATTGATGTGTCTCCCACCACATTATGTAGATAATGAGTCTCTGATATTGACAAAGGCAGTGATCTCTTGCAAAAGAATTCATGATGACGACAAAGCTTATACTGATTTATGAGATCAGCAGGACCGCCAAGGTCCCGAGGCCCTGAAAACGACGCGTCGTGGAGAAATAGCAAACGGTGGAGCAATGACCGTTGGAGATTAGTGGTGCGAGGGCGCTGATCGCCGGCAATCGTTGATTAGGGACTTCTTATCTTATCGCCGGCCTGCGATTCCAATTCTAACATGGTTTCTAATGTTTCTGAAGCCAAGAACATGGTCGATTGGTCCCGAATCATCCTATTGCTGGGCTCGAAAGGGTTCGTTTCTTTCGTTGTCAGGCTGAATCTTGTTCTTATTCCATATTTTGCCTTAGATCGATGAGAGACTTCTGGTTTTCTCTCTTAGCATTCTTGGGTCAAGATTGAAGTTCTTATCAGGTTCTTGATTTCTGGGTTTTCACAATGCACATAATCTGTTTGATTAAATGTTTCAGTAAGAAAATATTTGATTTCTGATCGAAACAGAGGTATATCTTCGTTCATATCTTCTCTAGTTGGGATACAGATTCAAGGTTCGCAGAATGTCAGGTTCCTTTATCTTGCACTCTATGTGTTTGATGGAATGTCGCAGTCAAAGTTCTTTGCTTCAAATTGCATAATTGTTAGAGGCCGATAGCCATAAGTGTTGAAATCATGAAAATTGTATATAAATGAGGTGTTTGGTGGGATAGAGAGGCCGATAGCCATTTCCCTTTTATGACCCACTTCAAAAAGGCCGATAGCCAGAAGTGTGTGTAAGTTGTTTGTTTCCCCACAAGGCCGATAGCCGGAGTGAAACGTTATGTTTCAGATATTGTGTGTTACTCCTTAAAGGCCGATAGCCGGAGTAACGTTCTTGAATAGTTTTTGTTTGTCGTTATTGTGTGCAACTCCATTAAGGCCGATTGCCGGAGTGCAGTTCTTGTTCCCTTTCTTCATTAAAGGCCGATTGCCGAAGAGGGTTGTGTTTCTTGATTTCTGTGATTGTAAAGCTTGTTGTTTGATGACTGTGGATGCTGCTGAAGCATAGATTGTGTTGACTGATGAATGGGAGATTGTTGATTCTGTTGAAGACTAGATGGATGTGATTTCACCATAGAAGGTTTGTTAAGATTTAATATGTGCTTAATAGATTTTTGAGAGGACTGCGACTGAGTTGGTTACTGTTGCTGCTATTTTAGTGGAGATTGGACAAGTTTTGGGATATATCCTTGCTGCTGCCACTGCTGTTGTGGAACTATCTGTTGCATTTGGCTTTGAAAATTAGAAATCATATCAAGGGTCTGTGAAGTTCCAGACATATTTTACATGTTTGAAATAAGAGCCTGGGTTAAACCGGAAGAAGTCGGTAATGCAGATGAAAAACCAGTAGAACTTTGAACCTGTGTACACTCTTGAAATGTGCATGATTGGTTTGGACAGGGGAATGGCTTCTGTATTCTATAAATTTGAATAGAGCTCAGCCACAACAATGAATCTGATCCTATTAGAAGGCAGAGGAAAGATGTCACGATTGACGAATGCAGAAAGATCAACTGATAGATTGGAGACTGTTTCTGTGGTGGATTGTTGTCAGTACAACAGTGAGACAATGGGGCTAATTTGGAGGAAAAGATCGAAAAGATTAAGGTCAGGATTATAACAAATTTGCAAACTCACAAGTGGCTGACCAAGAAAGATGTTGCTTGAAAAGCCAACATTTAGAGAAATCGGCTCATATGGAAAATTTTAATGGCCTTACTCGGGATTGTATTACATCGACAAGGGCGAAACTTTAAAAAGCCAACAGTCTAGAAAATCAGGAATAGAAGAAAGTTCTCGTCGCCATGTTCAGAAGTCCATTACATTGAGGTTCAATCACCAGGCTTAAAGAATTGGATCATGGGAAATAAGGGTGGTGTTTCTGTTTGTGATGATACTGTGAAATTGGTTGATTGCATTTCTGATTGTCAGAATGTCTCGGTTGAGAAGAAAGTTTGAAGCAGTAGATTTCCCCAAAATGGTGTCCTGAGATGTGACTTCATTAAAAACAGCCTTTGAAGTTTCAAGTGATTGCAAGACTCCAGTTGGTTCAACTCTGTGTTCTGTTTTATAGTTTAATAGCAGTGATTGCAGATGTTCGTCCAATCTCAAACTGGGTTTCCCCAGTTGAGATTGAGGGGGAGTATTAAGGGTACGAATGTAATATAGTTAGGTAGTTAGTATTTGGTTAAAGTGGTTAGGATTTCTATATAAACAGTATGTGTAATCTTCATTTGACAAGTTAATACAAATCCTATTTCTCTCTCTAAACTCTCTCTCTCTCAAACTCTCTGTATTGATCTTTCTTCTCTTCATCTTTCTTCTTGATTTTCCTTTCAATTCCCAAACACTACAATGTAGTTAACACGAATCTCATGGATGGTGAATTCGATACCAAATTAGGTTGCTTATTGTATAACTTGACTGATCCTCCTCTCAGTGTAAAATATATTCTTGTACTCAAAACAATATATATAATAAAATGAAGGGAAGATGAGATACTCATAAATTCATACATATATCATGGGTATATTATACAACCAACAGGGATAGGCTCAGGGTATCCTTAATCATGTACCCATGCCCATGCTCAATAAAGATGTACCCCCCGCCCTCACATATAGCTAGTGGATATATTAGATATTTTGATATACTTTGTGGTTGTCTTTATTAATTTAAATTATTGGGTGGATGGAGGATCTAGATGAATTATATAGTTCATAGATCAACAATTTTTTTTTTTTAGCCATTGAATTGAATAAGTTAAACAGAATTAAGATCATATACTTTGTGTTGTCTTTATCAAATTAAATTATCGGATAGATAGATGATGTAAATGGATCATAGTTCATAGATGATGGGACCCCCCAATTGAAATTTATTTTTAAGGAAGTGATCTTCACACATATTTGTTAGTTTTTCACACCTTTTTTTTTCTTTCTGCCATTGAATTGGATAAGTTAAACAAAATGAAGGGTTATGATTAAATATGAGTGCGTAAAAGGCTAAATTATTTTAGATATTTTGATATATTTTGTGATGTCTTTATCAAATTAAATTATCGGATACACAAAAGACGGAGATTGGTCATAGTTTCATAGATGATTGGATACACTAATATTCTCCCCTCCCCGAAAAATGTTGAAATTATTTTTAAAGTGATTTACACACACATTTATTAGTTTATCACACACTTTTTTTTTCTTTATAGCCATTGAGTTAAATAAGTTAAACAAATGGCACGGTCATGATTAAACATGAGTGTGTAAAAGACTAATAAAGTTGATAAATTGGATATTTTGATATACTTTATGTTGTCTTTATTAAAATAAATTATTGGATGGATAGAGGACGTAGATGAATCATAGTTCATAGATGATGGGGATACACTAATATACTCCCTCCCCGTTGAAATTTATTTATAAGGAAGTGATTTTCACACACATTTATTACTTTTTCTCTCACCGTTTTTTTCTTTCTAGTTATTGAATTGAATAAGTTAAACAAATGCAACGGTCAGGATTAAACATAGTGCATATATGATTGGATCCACTAATATCTCCCCCAACCCCCCCAAAAAAAGCTGAAATTGTTTTTAAAGAAGTGATTTACACATACATTTATTAGTTTCTCACACTTTTTTTTTCTTTCTAACCATTGAATTGAATAAGTTAAACAAATGTAACGGACTAACGGTTATGATTAAAACATGAGTTTGTAAAAGACTAAAAAAGTTGATAAATTGGATATTTTGATATACTTTGTGTTGTTTTTATCAAATTAAATTATCGGATGGATAGAGGATGTAGATGGATCATAGTTCATAGATGATGGGGATTCACTAATATATTCCCTCCTCGTTGAAATTTAATTTTAAGAAAGTGATTTTCACACACATTTATTAGTTATTCACACACCATTTTTTTCATTTTAGTCATTGAATTGAATAAGTTAAACAAATTCAACGGTAAGGATTAGAAATAAGTGTTTAAAAGACTAAAAATGTTGATAAATGAATATTTTGATACACTTTGTGCTGTGTGAAGGATTTATTTTGAAAAACATGTTCATTTGAATAACATCTATAGCATGCAATTAACAAATTAAAGGCGGAATCATGCTTGTATGCATTCAAAAACAAAACATTACCCATGAAATTCAAAGCCTAGTAGATTGGTGAACCAATAATCAACTCAAAACAAAGTGAGTTGAAATTAATACCTTTGTAGATTCCTCTTTGCATAAGCAAAGGCTAATCACCCAAAGAGATAGGGGCCTTCATTCCTTGCTTCTTAGATCCATGGATTTGGATGGAAGAATAGGTTTCTCCAAGTTCCCAAAATAGGGAACCTCTAAGTCTCTTCACCAAGGTTTGATTGTAGAAGAAATGAGTGACCTTGGAGTAGTAGGATTGCTAGATGTACCCTCCAAGGTGTTAGCTTCTTTAGAGAGAAAATGGAGAGACAATTCTCACCAATTTTCCCCCAAAATAAACCCTTTTTCACTTCATGAATATTTGGCTATAAAGTCATTTATATAGTCACTTCTTTAAGTGACCTAAACAACCAAAAAACCCTAATTCATCTTCATGGCCGGACATATAGAGAGATTTGGGCTTTTGGGCCTTAATGAATCTTTATTCATTAAATTGTCGTACAACTTAAGTTAATGGGCTTGACGTTCGAAGCCCATTGGGCCTTAAGGTCCAAAACTATCCCGAAGTCTTTAACGAACTTATTCGTTTGATTAATTAACATATTAATTAATCCTTGCCATAAATAAATGATTAAACCATTTAATCATTCTTACTCATTTCCGTTTAATCTCCAATCTCTACCTTTTATGGTGTGCGATCCATTAGGTTCATTTTAGCGAGGTAGTGGGCGATTAAAACCATTTTACATCGATTGTGAATTGAAACTATTTTCAATTCTCCCTTTAGTGATTACACACGTTTAGGGCTTCCACAAACCATGAGTGACACCTAGCAGCATATCATGGTTACCCAAGCTAATCAGAAGAGGATAGAGAACCTATTCAGTTTGGGATTACAAATGCAATACGGTCCTTCTCTAATCTAATACTCTTGACCACATTGTTTGGTATGATAGTTTATTTATTCATGTCTACTATCCAATGTGATTCATGTGCTTATATGATTTCCTTGAATGTGATTTGGAACGCATTCCCTAATCTCATTCATACTCTGGCCAGAGATTCCAAATCATATCATAGAGTATTCTCCCTCAACTGTTTGAAGGTTAGAGATCCCTTGTTGCGCATTCACTTGTCTCCATAGCTAAGTGGCTTAACCCCAACGATGCCGTGGACACCCCGAGGGGGTGACTTTGACATAATCAAAGATCAAGGACTTAACCACAAGACAACTGTGATGCCTCAGGTCAAAGGACTACTTTGCATTATCCCAACCATGAGTTCTCATGTGACATGGAATATAAGAACTCTTCGTTGATCACGTTCAGTGAACTCATTCTCTATTGAGCACCTACGTACTTGTCTTGATGTCACACACACCAATGACTCGAGACTAATCACTCTCCCTGAGAGAAGACATAGTACGTACTGATCTTAACGGACTGTCAACGCCCAATTGACAATCCTATGATCAGGAACGTTTAGGATGTGTCTACGAAAGAATGGTCTCATGAATCTAACTTCATTAGATTACATTCTCCCAATCACATATTCCTTGGACTTTATCGTTTAAGCATATAACATTTATATGAGACGGCTTAAACAATAATGTATGCCCTTTATATGTAAAACTAGATTAGTTTAACATGTGAAATGTCCGTAAAGTATCATCACATGATTGGCTTTAGGGCACATTTCCAACAATCTCCCACTTGCACTAGAGCCAATCATCTAGGTCATCTTGATGATACCTCTTATGTAGTCATTTCATAAATGGCTGAATAGTAGGCCTAGACAGTGGATATCTATATGTGTTATCCACAGAAGCAACCTTGAAAATAACGACGTCACCATTATACATGATTCTCAATCATGTGGTTCAGTCTCTCATTTGTGTTCGGATCTTGATGAGACCTTGATTCCCAGGCTTGAGCTATCGCCCCATTAGTGTCATACACTTTCTGGTTGGAATCGAATAGAGAGTTCATAAATGAACTTTCCCATCCAAACAACATTGTTGTAAACTTCTATATGGCAATATATCTTGCATTCATAATGGAACACACTAAAGTCATTACTTTAATGTTTCCATCCAAATATCTCTTTAGTCATAATAAAGAGATATTTGTTTATCTCTTCATTCATAATGAAGAAACATCCAATGATGGATCAGATTCATAATCTAATACATTTACGCTTCCATTACGTTACTCTAATTCCTCCTCATTCTTTGAGGAATCTATCCTTAAGTATTTCTTAAATACTTAAGGACTCACTTGACAGTTGCCACGGTTCTGATCCTGGGCTTGCACTGATATCGTCTTGTACCGTTCTAGGTACAACTCATATCAATGTTTTTCATACAATATGAAATACATAAATCACCTTTCTGCTTATGCATAAAGGATTCAATTTACGCATTTTTTTTTATGGGAGTCAAAGGGTACGTTCCCTTTGAGAAGGGCAACTTGCTAGTCTCACTAGAATCGTCCTTCTTATTGAAGTTTATCATCATATGAGAAACTTCCTAGCATCCATTGTCTATTATTAGGGATTGATATAATCCAATTATATCATGAAATATATCATTATAGATTTCCATCCCATGTATATAGACTATATCTCCCATATACATTCTATCTTCATATAATGTATTAAAGTCATAACTTTAACGAAGAAGTATTCTTTTCATTTCCAAAATTAATATATCATATATACTTAAATTTTAGGAACATGATTAACTCCCACTAATCTTTTGTAAAACTCGTAAACAAAAGATTCATTTACATCTTGATGAGAAATCAAACGATTTGATCCTTTTTCCTCATAAAATGCAAATAGCTCCCACTAACTTGCTAAGATCCATGATGGATGGATCTCTACAACTTACATGTCTTGTGATTTATAGTTTTGGACATATATTATCAAGACTATCTTAATAATGGTTTCGGAAACCCATATTATGTCAAAACATTGAATCACCATTTTAGTTGTAGCTAGCAATCTTCGAATTAATTGAAACCAAACCTATCTCAAAGATGGTTTCTTCAAAGTCAACCATTCTCTTTGATTGTAGTTACCTTAAGCTACCAATTAGCTATGAAGGTTTCATTATTTCGAGTCAAATGGTACTTTGCCATTTCCTTGAGTATATATCGTATATGCACTCAATGTAGTCATAAGGATTTTCATTCTTATCGACTACCTTGGAGCTTGTGGTATAGGAACTAGGTTGTTATATTTGTTGATTACTATCTTGTCTCTCAAAGAACCCATTCTTTGAGTTCTATCTCTCGTTCATTTGCTTTTAGGCAAATCACATTGTAGAATTACAATGAACTACCCAACAAAACAACATTTGTTAGTTGGTTTATAGAAGCGATATCCAAAAGTTATTTTAAGGATATCCTACAAGATTGTTATCAAACAAATATTGCTTATTAGCACACAACCCCAAATCTTTAACATGCTTAAGATTTGTCTTTCTTTTCCAACTACATCTTATGGAGTCATGAAAATATTGGAAGATCTTCTCATTGACAATCATATTGTTTTAGAAGTATATATCCTATATATGGGTAATAGATAACATTTAACGAACTAAATCTTATTCAAGTTCGTTCTTCTCCTAATGGAGAAATACATTATCTTATGATGCTATTTTCCTTGATATCTTTCAAGGAAACTTATCTAAAGTGTTACCTTTCCTTGGATCAAATCTAAGGAGGTAAATACTTTAGATGTCTTACTCATCAACTTACATTACTTGAATTCTTTGAAACATTTTACAAAGTATTCGGACTTGTGTTTATTCAAAATAAACTATAGTCCAACCGAGAGTGATCTTCGGTGAATGTTATTCAACATGAGTAATATTATGTTTGTGGACAAGTGCCACTAACATTTAAGTGAATTAACCTCAACAACTTTGTGATTCTTTCTTCTTTCCAAAAGAATAAAGATTCGAACATTTCGCCTCTATACAATTTTAACAAGAAGGTATTGGATCCGGATCTAACGATCCAAAGCATCCTTGTTTCACCAACTCGTAACTTATGTTTTAGAGGTATCACAATTTAGTTGGGATTAGTCACTACCTTGCAACCTTTTGGGTTTTAAGCATCATTATATTCTAAACAGTTAACACTACCATATCATCTATACTATAGAGACAATCAATTAGATTACTATAATCCAATTTCTTTGGTAGTTCATATGAGGAAGTAAGTACTATCTGCTTTCGCAGAGATCTATATCTTATTCACGTTCCGTATGTGAAGCACCTTTTCTTCTCTCATATATCTTCTACTTCTTATTAGTCACACTTTTACAACGATTTGTAAAACATAGTTACTAATACGGAATCATACATTCAAGTAGAAGAACCAACTGTTTTGAACTATTCAAGAACAATTTACAACACCTTCGAAATGTGTGTTCTTGACACTTGCAAGACATTTCTTGCAAATACCCCTTCCAATGTCCATCCTTTCATAAAGAAAGTTTGTTCCCTTGGAGTTTTTTATCTTCTTTATTTGACTTTCACCTTTGACTACATTAGTCATGGTCCCTAAACTCCCACTATCTCTCTTGAAACCTTTTTCAATTGTGTTATACACATCAAACATTTTGGAGAGCATGTGGTTATTTTTCACTACATAGTTTACAATAAACTTAGTGAACGATTAGGATAGGGAAACAAAGGTGAAGTCCTTGCCTAGTTTCCGTCTCGTTAAGTGGTTTATCACTTCAACATTTTATGATTCAAAATCATCATAAGTCCATGTTAATGGATTATTTTTGTCAATCAACCATTATGTTCTAAACATAATTACAAACCTTTAAGAGTTGTACAAGGCAACTCTCATTTCTTCATACAACAATTTGTAAGTGAAGAATCATGGCACATAATGTATTCATGCCTTTGTGCTTTCTTCTCAAGTTCTTTGTTCATTTAACAAAGAAACAAGCACTAAGTGTTTGCATTGACTAAGAGTTGTTCAAAGCAACTCCTATTTCTTCATACAACAAATTGTAATTGAAGAATTATGACATTTAAAAGTGTTGTCCTCTTTATGATAGACCTTTTCTAACATATTCTTCTAATGATACATTATCAATAGTAAGATTATGAGGATGAGACTACTTAGATACATATGCAATCCTTTTAAGACATTCTTTGGGATTGTGGTACCTAAGTCCGGAAACTAAAACATTCGGTTTTGTCAAGTGTTGGATAGCGTTTGCAAATATATTGGTAAACAAATACATAACGAATATAAATTGATTGATTTTAAGCCATTTGATTCGGGTCTTTAAATCAAATAGCACCACCCACTATTTTTGGCAAATTCCATATCCCTCATTGGAATTCGAGAGTTTTGGATGAAACTCTTAGTAGGTTATGGGAGGCTCACTATTACCAAGCCCACCTCAGAAGAACTCCATATTGGCTAGCAACAATAATAATGAGAGAGTACGCTTACTCATTTGCAACTAATGCAAGTACCCATCTCGTCTGGCCTCTAGAGAATGATGCCTCAAAAGAACTCCATATTGGCACCATTGCACTTAGTTAAGTCATTCCCACCATGCTAGTTCAAGTAGGGGTTCAAGAATGGCCTCAGAAGAACTCCATATTGGCCACACTCGTTGCCTACCTTTCACTTCATCATATGTTTATAGGCTTCTCCTGAATGTAAGCACATACTTTGCAACCCCAGAACTGGACGAATACGGTGTATGAGTCACAAACGATTGAAGCCTACCACGGTGGAAGGCCACGAAAGAGTGTTCAAAGCACTCTCCGCTTATCAACTTAATAATGGTTTGGTTGAGGGTTTTAGGTCTCATCACATATCAATATACATTTTAATCTCTATTAAAACAATTTTGGTCCTATTACAACTATTGGTCCATATGATTGTTTTAGTTGTACATAATACTCCCACTATGCTTTTAAAACGGTTTTTAAAGCAAGAGTATATGTTACTACTAACATAAGGTTTGCATTCATTTGATGAACTATATAGTTGCCTTAGGGCCTTAGGATGACTATGAACCTTTGTTTAGATTCAACACGAGCCTTGTGTTGAATCTCGGTCTAGGGATGGAGATTGATTTTAGTTACGCGTTTAATCACATTAAGGCGTGTTGTCTTAGGGGCGTTGGACCCAATTACTTCATTTTCATGCATATCATATAAAGCAAGAAAGAAATACTTCAAAGTAAAGGATGAGCTTATGCTCATTACAACATTTGCATAAAACAAATTACCTTAAAGTAAAGAAGGACTTATGCCCTTTTACAACATTTGATCAAATCAAATTACAACCAAAATCTAATCTACACATTCCCATGGTTCAAACAAATTTGAAACGCCTTTCACATAGCTCAATTATATTAGGCTTAGGTTCATAATCTTCCTTTAATTAATTAACGCTTTAACTAATTAATTGAATGCAACATTTTCATTTGGTTTTTGTATCCATAAAATTGATTTAAGTGGAGCTAAACAAAATGAAAATCCAATTCTCATTTAAAGAGACAAAACAATTTTGTTCTCATCCTATTTGGGCCATCATGCAATAACCACAACTTTTTGGGCCATATTGCGAAAACATAAACTTTTGGGGTCACTTTGTAAAAACATAAAAGTCACTACTTCATGTAAATACAACTAGAACCCAAAATTTAAATAAATTCAAAACTTCATTAAAGGAGCAAAACAATTTGTCCTTTAGCGTTTTTAGGCCTTAACGTCAAAACGTAAACTTTCGGGTCAAAGTACAAATACACAAAAGTATCAAAACTTTATGTAATTGCATAAAAGCCCCAAAAATACCCTATTTTATTAGGGTGGCCGGTTTTTAGGGATAAAAAGGAGTGGTGGGTGTTTTGATTTATTAGTTTTGTCAAAAACAATCAAGTAGTGCTTTCACCTTTCATAAAAATAATATATGTTTTGATGATTGATATTTCTTTCATCATTTATACAAATATTTAACACTTTAAATACTTTCATAAAAATAATATATGTTTTGATGATTGATGTTTCCATCATCATTTATACAAATATTTAACACTTTAAATACATGATAAATCATTTGAAAAACATATAACATAAACTTTATGAAATATTCAAAACTTTGAATCAAAACACAAAACCTTTTTGTTCTTGGCAAGAACATCAAGAACAATGAAGAACATCCATGAAAACCCATAAGAGCTCTATGAATGTTTTCAAGCCATAAAACTCAAATTTTCACCATTCAAAATGGTGTTAACATCCTAGGGTACTTAGGGGTTCCAAAAGTCACCTTAAAACATTTTTAACAAGACAAACATGAACCAAAAAAATCACCCTTTGGATTTGGCCGAAAATCCCCAAAATCATGGCACCAAATTTTAGCTCCAATATTCATCCTCATATGAACTACATCTACAACATTTGAGATGGCAAATTTTCAAACAAAATTTACATTCAAAGAAGCAAGAATAAAGCTTGTAACAATTACAACTTTTAAATCATAAACTTATGAACTACAAAACCCAAAAGGATTCATCAACTACTAGACCTAGGCTCTGATACCACTTGAAGGATTTATTTTGAAAAACATGTTCATTTGAATAACATCTATAGCATGCAATTAACAAATTAAAGGCGGAATCATGCTTGTATGCATTCAAAAACAAAACATTACCCATGAAATTCAAAGCCTAGTAGATTGGTGAACCAATAATCAACTCAAAACAAAGTGAGTTGAAATTAATACCTTTGTAGATTCCTCTTTGCATAAGCAAAGGCTAATCACCCAAAGAGATAGGGGCCTTCATTCCTTGCTTCTTAGATCCATGGATTTGGATGGAAGAATAGGTTTCTCCAAGTTCCCAAAATAGGGAACCTCTAAGTCTCTTCACCAAGGTTTGATTGTAGAAGAAATGAGTGACCTTGGAGTAGTAGGATTGCTAGATGTACCCTCCAAGGTGTTAGCTTCTTTAGAGAGAAAATGGAGAGACAATTCTCACCAATTTTCCCCCAAAATAAACCCTTTTTCACTTCATGAATATTTGGCTATAAAGTCATTTATATAGTCACTTCTTTAAGTGACCTAAACAACCAAAAAACCCTAATTCATCTTCATGGCCGGACATATAGAGAGATTTGGGCTTTTGGGCCTTAATGAATCTTTATTCATTAAATTGTCGTACAACTTAAGTTAATGGGCTTGACGTTCGAAGCCCATTGGGCCTTAAGGTCCAAAACTATCCCGAAGTCTTTAACGAACTTATTCGTTTGATTAATTAACATATTAATTAATCCTTGCCATAAATAAATGATTAAACCATTTAATCATTCTTACTCATTTCCGTTTAATCTCCAATCTCTACCTTTTATGGTGTGCGATCCATTAGGTTCATTTTAGCGAGGTAGTGGGCGATTAAAACCATTTTACATCGATTGTGAATTGAAACTATTTTCAATTCTCCCTTTAGTGATTACACACGTTTAGGGCTTCCACAAACCATGAGTGACACCTAGCAGCATATCATGGTTACCCAAGCTAATCAGAAGAGGATAGAGAACCTATTCAGTTTGGGATTACAAATGCAATACGGTCCTTCTCTAATCTAATACTCTTGACCACATTGTTTGGTATGATAGTTTATTTATTCATGTCTACTATCCAATGTGATTCATGTGCTTATATGATTTCCTTGAATGTGATTTGGAACGCATTCCCTAATCTCATTCATACTCTGGCCAGAGATTCCAAATCATATCATAGAGTATTCTCCCTCAACTGTTTGAAGGTTAGAGATCCCTTGTTGCGCATTCACTTGTCTCCATAGCTAAGTGGCTTAACCCCAACGATGCCGTGGACACCCCGAGGGGGTGACTTTGACATAATCAAAGATCAAGGACTTAACCACAAGACAACTGTGATGCCTCAGGTCAAAGGACTACTTTGCATTATCCCAACCATGAGTTCTCATGTGACATGGAATATAAGAACTCTTCGTTGATCACGTTCAGTGAACTCATTCTCTATTGAGCACCTACGTACTTGTCTTGATGTCACACACACCAATGACTCGAGACTAATCACTCTCCCTGAGAGAAGACATAGTACGTACTGATCTTAACGGACTGTCAACGCCCAATTGACAATCCTATGATCAGGAACGTTTAGGATGTGTCTACGAAAGAATGGTCTCATGAATCTAACTTCATTAGATTACATTCTCCCAATCACATATTCCTTGGACTTTATCGTTTAAGCATATAACATTTATATGAGACGGCTCAAACAATAATGTATGCCCTTTATATGTAAAACTAGATTAGTTTAACATGTGAAATGTCCGTAAAGTATCATCACATGATTGGCTTTAGGGCACATTTCCAACACTGTGTTTATTAAATTAAGGGACACTTTGTATGCGGTCCCTAACTATCAATATTCTTTAATTGAAACCTTGTTAGTTTTTAGTTTTTGATTGAGGTCCCTGACATTAATGTAATAATGTAAGTTACTATGTTTTTAAATTAAAAATTAAAAATTGAAATTTGTAATTGTTTATATTAATGAGATTTTAAATAAAACCCATAATTTATGGGATTAAAAATAATAAAATATAAATTATACTCTCTATTATATTGTGTGTGTGTGTGTGTACATATATGTATGGGTACATTAACCAAAATTAACAAAAAAATTATTGTACCAAAACATGGATACATTCTCAAATCAACGAAAAAGAATGTACCCATATAAGTTTAAACATGGATTAAAAAATTTGAATGGATTTTATATTAAAAAAGGGTACATTTTACATATAACAAATTGATATATTTGAGAATGGGTACATTTAAGATTAAAAATATTGAAAAATTATATGAATGAGTACATTTAAGATTAAAAAAAATTGAGAATCTTTTTATATATAAAAAAAACTAATAGGTACAAACTTAATTTAATTTAATTTTTTATTATTTTGGAAATGTTTGAATTGAAAATTAATTAGAAGTTTAATAGAGGTGTGAGTATTAAACCCTAAATTAATTACTAATTTTTATATTAAAAATTATATAATAAACATGTAAATTCATTATCACATTAATGATAGGGACTTGAATCAAAATTTGAGAACTAATAAGGTCTTAGTCAATAAACAATAAGAACTAGGGACCGGATACTAATTTTTTCTTAAATTAAATTATTGGATGGACAGAGGACAAAGATGGACTAGTTGATCCATCAAAAGCACTCATGAGAGCACAATAATAGAAAGACTAGGCCCCCTAACCCCCCTCCCAAAAAAAAAAAAAAAAAATCTTGCACGACAGTCATCATACTATGTTAAAAAACTAGGACTTGGATTGTCTGCCCTCCTCATCCCATGTCCTTTTCATCTCCTTCTATTTTTGTGATCACAGTTAAGTCACGTTAACATTTTATATTTCTATTGCTTTTTGCCTTATTATTTCTATAAAAATATCAAAATAAAATGTTGACGTGACTTAATTGTGACCACATAAATAAAAGGGTAGGAAAGGGGGTGAGACGGGGGAGGGCATACAATCAAGGTCCAAAACACTATTGTCGATATAATGAAATGATATGACTTGATACGAAAGATCTTTATGTCTTTCACGACTCTTTCTATGCCAAGTGAAATTCAAAGAAAGTGATTTATAAACACATTTCTTAATTTCTCACACATCTTTTTTTTTAGCCAGTAAATTAGATAAGTTAAGATAATCAACAATGATAATTAAATAAAAGAGTATAAAATGCTAAAAAAAATGTGTATTTGCCATTTCTCTATTTTTATTTCGTTGTTAGTCACTAGTCGTATTTTCCATTTTATTCATGTTATGATTCACGTGTCAATGAACGTCAAAGTCTGAAAACACCAAACAAATAAAAGTTGATGTGAACTCTGGGACCATTTCCACAATCCTATATATTATGACTTTTTTCAAGTTCTGATTTGATTGATCTATACAGTGTTGAATAAAATACTCGAAATTTAATATATATATATATATATATTGTTGTAACGTTTTTAAAATTTTAAATATCACAAAACTATATATTTCATTGATGACTTTTAAATGCCTGGTAATGCACAATTACGCCTTAAAATTTTAATGCTAAATGGTTTCGTTGAAATATTTATTTTGAGCTTATACATTCCGCTTCGAATATAATATTTTGTATTTACATCTATTGAGTAAGAAGATTCTAAATAAAAATTTAGTTACAATACTTAATGTATTTTAATACAATTATTATCTTTCATGTGAATTGTAGCCAATCTCTCTAAATACGATTTGGCTATTGTGACATTTCACATCGTCCATGAGAGTGATCCTTAAATGTATATTTACATCCCTACCTAGCACGAGGTCTTTTGGGAGCTCACTGGCTTCGGGTTCCACAGGAACTCCGAAGTTAAGCAAGAAGGAGGCCAGAGCACTTCCAGGATGGGTGACCCACTGAGAAGTTGCTCGTGAATTCCCAAAAACAAAACTATGAGGGAATGATAAGCCCAAAGCGGACAATATCGTGCTACAATGGTGGAACATGCCAGGGATGTGGTGGACCCGGGCCGGATGTGACAAATGGTATCAGAGCCAATCCTTGGCCGGAAGTGTGTTGACGAGGACGTCGAGCCCTTAAGGGGGGGTGGATTGTGACATCCCACATCGCCCAGGGGAGTGATCCTTAAATATACATTCACATCCCTACCTGCACGAGGCCTTTTGGGAACTCACTGGCTTCGGGTTCCGTAGGAACTCCAAAGTTAAGCGAGAAGGAGGCCAGAACACTCTAGGTAGAGATGTGAATATACATTTAAGGATCACTCCCCTGAGTGATGTGGGATGTCACAGCTATAATATTTATATTTGTTTAATATAGTCATCATCTTGATTGTCAATAAAAGTTCATGTAAATACAAATTTCAAACTCGGCAATAGTTCAAATATGCTTTACACTGTCCTTCATAATTAGTTGTTTTAATAAAATGTCTTTTTTTTTCAAAAAAAAAATGAAGATAAAATAAAATAAAAACTCAGTAATTGTTCAAATATGAAACTAATTAAGCTAGCTAAACTTTGAGTCTATTGCTGTTAGTTGAAGAAATCATTGCAATTAACGGGATTATCATGTATAAACAATTTTGTTTGTACCATACTTGACCAATCTCAAAACTACTGAGCATCGGTCAACGTTATGCTGTCAACGACCTAGAAGAGTTTCCCTCCAACTAGGACGCCAATCACAGCGCGACACGTGTCGACATCAGAAGCCAATCATAGCGTGACACGTGTCAACATTAGAAGCCAATCACAACACAACACAACACGTGTTAATGTCAGAATGAAACTAGAAACTTTCTTCTATAAATATAGATCATTCTCTCACGATATTTCCGAAAGTCATTTGTACTAAATCATTCACTTGTACTCACTAAATGAGAGCTTGAACCTATGTACTTGTGTAAACCTTTCACAATTAATGAGAACTCCTCTACTCCGTGGACGTAGCCAATCTGGGTGAACCACGTACATCTTGTGTTTGCTTCCCTTTCTCTATCCATTTACATACTTATCCATACTAGTGACTAGAGCAATCTAGCAAAGGTCACAAACTTAACATTTTCTATTGTAATAAAGTCCTCACCGATTTGTGCATCAACAAATTAAAAAAAGTAAACTAAAAGTAGATTACCAAAAACGAAGTTGTGATGAATAAAGTTGAAGTGATATGCATATACACATAGGGAAATGAAAATAACACACCACTTTTCATTCCCACACACTTTTGTTTACTTTTCTTTGTTTTCTCTTAATTTATTAAATCAGATAATAAAAAAATAAAGATAATGCTAAGGAAATCAAATTTAGATAAAATTTACAAACCAAATGATGTGTTATAAATAGAAAATAAGCACGTTAATCAATATTTAAATAATAATTCGATCATCAACATCCACATCATTTGATTAATATAATTTGGTTTAGAAATTTGATCTCCCTAGCATTAACCAAAGATTAATGCATGTGCGGTTATCATTAAGCTAATTAAGGTAATGCTAGAGAGACAAATTTTTAAACTAAATTTCGAGAACTAAATGATGTGGATGTTGATGATTGATTAACATACTTATTTTCTATTGGTGACACATTATTATTTGATTTGTTAATTTGATTTTAAATTTTGGTTTTCCTAACATTATCCTTAAACTAAACCTAGCTACAAATTGTGGAGGTGGCAGCTAGCAAGCCTATCATTTAATATTGGGAACTTTAACGAAAAGCACCCGGTACTGTTCACTTTAACGAAAAACCACATTTTTACACTAAAAAGTCAATCATGGTACTATTCACTTTACCCTTTATTTTGTCCTTATCATTAAAACTCAAAGTTTTCAAACCCTTTTCATTAGTTTTCCTTTTAATATTTATATAACATAACAATATTCGATTTTTATGAGGGGAGGGAGCGAGGGATCGAGAAGCATATATTGTATGCGTACGTAGATCGATCCCATAATCTCCACGTTCATGTTGGAAACTTGGAAGGAATGCATATATATATGTGGATGTATGTATATGTTGATAATTTGTATGTAATCTTGCAGAGAAAGCTAAACAACGAAATTCAAGTAATTTGTATGTAATCTTGCAGAGAAAAGCTAAACAACGAAATTCAAGAGAGAGAAAGCTAGAGAGAGAGAGAGAGAGGAAAATTTTGTTTCGACTGAATTTCATTCAATATAATAATTACAACAGAATGTCCGAATTGGTCGAGCGGTTGTAAAAGTTTGTATGCACATGTGTGTGTGTATTTATATATATTTGACGAGTAGAATTACACATGGTACTGTGCCTGTGTGCCATGCATATTGCATTCCATGTCTGTACAAAATAGGGAATTATTAGAAGGCAGTGAGGAAGTAGGATTATTTTCCCCCCTATTCTTATTTTCTTTTCTCCTTCTTTATATTATTTTATATTTTATTATCTTTATAAAAAATTAATATAAAATGTTGATATGATTAAACTGAAATCGTTCAAATTAAAAAAAAAAAAAAAGGAAAAAAAGATTAGATGGGAGGTCCGTAGCTGAGCTGCTTGCTGAGGGAGAAGTGAGAGTCAGAGTGGCCCACGTAGAAATGACGAGGATGTTCACATTTCTAAGTAGATTCCTAACATGCATGCTCTTCATATTATTTGTTTTCTGTCTGAAATACATATATTTATGTAAACATATGCCTCCACACACACATTGAAACTCTCAAATCCAATCCATTTTTAATCCTCTCAAAATCCTTTTGTATCTACTTAATATTAGTCTGTGTCTATATATATAGCCAATTTTGGATTGGACATCACTCAAAAGCATCTTTGTATATATAATGATTTGGACATCACTTAACTTGCACGAACATATATTATATATATAGGGGTATGATATCCACAAAACCCAATTTACTTCTCACACACCTTTCTAATTTTCGACCGTCAGATCGGATGAATTGAAGAAGATCAACGGATAGAAATTAACAAAGGTGTGTGAGAAGTAATTTGGGGGGTATGGATAACACACCTCTGTATATAATGCGTGTGTAACGTGGGAGGGCAAACCACATTATTGTCCTAGAAATCAGGGTTTCTTGATCCTTATTATGTATGATCTGTACACAAAGCTGTCGAGATTATAGGTAAAATGTAATAACCCGCATGCATTAAGCGAGGTATTAAACTAAAAACTTGTGGAATATTACGCCCAAAAACTCCTTCCAATGAGTTGAGTTGAGTTGAGTTGGGTCAATCAACTGCACAAATCCAGTTTTCTTATTCAAACAATATGTCTGAATCCTGATGATAAATGTATGTCTCATGTCTGTATATTAATTCTATATACCAGACAAGACATCTAAAAATCTGCAATAAACTAACTGTGTAATGTGTGTGGAAATACATTGTTTTAGGCCATTTTCTACCAATAACAATTTTACCATACAAATCATCTCAAAAATTACAACTCTATGATTTCTTTTTATCAAATTGTTAATTTTTTTTCATCTTTATCATATCTTACATTTAATTTTGAGCAAAATGAATATCATGGATGAAAACGAGTAAAATGAGAATTGCAAATTCAAAGAGGAGCGACTAAGTATCATGCAATAAATTAATTATGTGGCGGTACGACTGCCACATTAAATTTTATTGATGGCTAAATCAAATTGTTCACTTTCTACAGATTTTTGTTCTTTAATTTCTGGTTCTTCAAATTTAGTTTAGTAGTTGTTTGTTGCATTCGCTCTGTTTTTCGGTTTCTCTCTCGGGAAGTCAGGGCGTATTGTAAGAGCGGGTATTTTTGCAATCTTTTATAATTCAGTTGCTGTTGGTGGTTGCGATTATTTCTCACTTCGAAAGACTCTCTCTCTTCCTTTCTCCTTCTATCTCTCCTTGATGTTTTTCTCTCTCTAAAATTGGCTCTGTATCTACTTCCTCCCTTCTGATAACGTTCACGAAGATGCTTGCTTTATGCAGAGCCGTGACTTGAGCTGCCTGCTCTGCCCATTCTCTCTCTGCAGCTCTGCTGTGATTTTGGCATTTTCTTCTTTTGGATTCGTAGAATTCGAGCTTGATCTGGGAAAGGAAGGACAACCCATTGGGGTCGTGCAATTGGAGAGCTTTCTAGCCGGATTCGGGGACAATGATTCGTGGTGAAAAAGTTGGTATTCTGAATTGGATCTTCTTACATAGATCTGCTTTCCTGATCTGAAAAGGGAAGAGAGAAATAGAGAGGGGGTTATTGAAAGAGAAAAGTGTTTTCCTTTCCTGGAAAAGGGAAAAATTCAAGTGCTTGCTGGGGAATTCTGTAGCAATTTGGTCGCAGATTGTAATTAAGGTGGATTAATCTGATCAAAAGTGAGTGAATTTAGTGGATTGATTTGGATGGTTAATCAAAGGCCGTGAAATTGAAGGGCGTTGGGGGTTATTTGCGACAGTTTGCGACGACGGATCCGTCAATAAAAAAGAGTGCGGGGTTGTATTGCTCATCAGCTGGTCTGGAGTGCCTACTAAACATTATCAGGGCCCTGAGAATGGGTTCCTGCTTGTCTGTAGAAAGCAGGAGCCCTCTGCCCAATTCGCCGTCGTCTCCCTCCTGTGAAGTCCGGCGGCGGAAGAGCTCTAAGAAGAGAATGGGGTCGAGAAATTCGTCCTTCGATTACCGCCGGGAAGAACAGCTGCACAGAATTCCCGGGAGAATGTTCCTCAATGGGTCCAGTGAAGCTGCATCTTTGTTTACCCAGCAGGGCAAGAAAGGAACCAATCAGGATGCCATGATTGTTTGGGAGGTAAAATGTATTCTTTTTTCTTTTCCTGCAGCCTTATTGATATATTTACGGATTCATCAATTTTAAATCTGCATGAAAAATCCAAGTGTGCAAATTTTTATTTTTTGTATTATGATCAATTCAGCTGAAAGAAATTGTACTTCCTGTAGTTCTACTTCAAGAAAGGAAAAACCATTTTCTATTAGTTGGCTGCAGTTTTTCCACCCTTTTTGCCCAAGGAAATTATCCAGACTAGCAAAACTTACTTCTGTGTTGGCAGTTGAATTCTTTGTTTAATCATTTTCCTCAGCTATTACAAGTCGTTTGCAGAGCAAATTGGCTCACCTTCATTGTCAATGTGTTTATTACTTTACGTGGACGGATTCTGGCATGCATTAACCTTCGCTTCAGATAGTTTGATCCTTGTTTTCTTGTATCCGTGTTTTTAAACTTATATATTTTGTATCACTGTTTGATCCTTGTTCTCTGAATGTTACGTTTTGAGATTTTGCTGTGATATATGTATCTTAAGAGGAAACATATCCAGGGGTGAACAATGTTATTATTGTCTAAATCTTTTAAATATGAATTTCAGAATTTCTGTTCGAGAACAGACACAGTTTTCTGTGGTGTTTTCGATGGGCACGGTCCATTTGGTCATATGGTTGCTAAAAGAGTGAGGGACTCTCTTCCTCTGAAATTGAGTGCAAACTGGGAAGTGAAAATTACCAATGATGAAGTTCTCAAAGGGATCAGCCTCAACACTGCAGGAAGCTTGAATTCAGATGATACTGCTTTTGTATCTGTTGATGAAGATCTCAGGCCCTCCGTGGATGTTGACGAAACAGAAAAAAACCCTGAGATCCTTCAGGCACTGAGAGAGTCATTTCTGAAGGCTTTCAAAGTTATGGACAGGGAGCTGCGAACAACACCAAGTATCGATTGCTTTTGTAGTGGGACAACAGCGGTAACTTTGATTAAACAGGTGCTTTCATATCCTTTGCAAACTTGTTCTAATTTTTTTTTTTTTTTTTTTTTGGGTGATATGCTCATCTTGATCATGCATGTATTGGCGTGTTTCTTAGGGTCGGGATTTATTCATTGGAAATGTTGGGGACTCCAGAGCCGTTCTGTGCACGAGAGATAGAGATGACACTCTAAGTGCAATTCAGTTGACTGTGGATCTCAAACCAAGTCTTCCAGGTATCACTCTTTCTCTCTTCTTCGCTTCTCCTTTCTCCTTTCTTGTAATAGTTTTCAGTTTGCTAGTTTTCAAATTTGGTTTATGATTTTGGCAGGACCTGATCTGGTCAAATTTCTAATGATGCTCGATACATGAAAAAAATATATTTCATATCTGAACATCTTCTTAACAACACAACAAAGAGTTTTGGGAACTTCAATCACACCCCGACATGAATATTTTTTAAACTATAATTCTACGCCAAAATAAACACTCGTTATTTTGTTTTGTCATGCTTCGTTAGTTTCTGGATTTATATATGAAACTTGGGACCAGAATTAAAGAAATAATTTCTCATAAATGATAGAAAGTGAATTTTCCTGGTACATTGGATAATGGCTTTCATCTACCTGCAATAGTAAACAGGGAATGCTCTGTGGTCAACTGTGGTCTGCTTGCTAGCTTCTTGTGATTAAATTGTTTCTTAGTTCTTACCTGCTTTTTCCCTAATTCTTCCTCACTAACAGCGGAAGCAGAGAGAATACGGAAGTGTAGAGGGCGCGTTTTTGCTCTTCAGGATGAACCTGAGGTTGCTCGAGTCTGGCTGCCAAACAATGACTCTCCTGGTCTTGCCATGGCACGTGCTTTTGGAGATTTCTGCCTCAAGGATTTCGGCCTCATCTCTGTGCCAGATGTATCCTATCGGCGTCTCACAGAGAAGGATGAATTTATAGTCCTGGCGACAGATGGGGTACGTAGCCAGCTAATTTTAAGCTATTTTCTAAAGAGACCCTTCCCCCCTCCTATTCCTCCTTGTGCTCTTCGAATCTAAGATTAAAACTTTTTTGGCAGATTTGGGATGTTCTCTCTAACAAAGAAGTGGTAGATGTTATAGCAACAGCCCCTGCACGTCCTTCTGCAGCTCAAGCACTGGTAGAGACAGCAGTTAGAGCGTGGAGACAGAAGTACCCAACTTCCAAAGTAGATGACTGTGCTGTAGTTTGTCTCTTCCTTGACTTAGACTCAAACATAGTATCAACTGCTGCTAATAACGGGTCAAATGAGAAGGAGCAGCCTACTACAGCAGATGAGGTAAATGCTGAAGATCTCTCGGAGACAGCTTCTTTGGTCCGCTCGGGGACTGTCCGAACTGCCGAAGAGATCCTTGCAGATGAGGAAGAAGACGAAGAAGACGAAGAGGACGAAGAAGATGATGAAGAAGAAGGAGGAAGAAAGGAGAATGCTGCAGAGGAAATGAATTCGGAACCAGGTGTAGAGTGGTCAGCCCTTGAAGGAGTTTCTCGGGTGAACACATTATTGAATCTGCCCAGGTTTACGCCCACAAAAGAAGACAAGAAGGTGTGGAAGAAGGTTTGAATTCCCCTGTTTCTTTCTCGTATCATATATTGATATCATAATTGTTTTGTATTATTTATTCTTTTGCTTTGTCTATGTTATTCTACAACACATATGTAGGGTGAAATGAAAGTTAAAATTTTGACTGGAGAGGTGTGAGGGATCCTCCCGACTATATTAGCAATGTCTGGGGAGATTGGAATATTTTTTTGTGTAAAAATCCAACTCTCCGACTCTTTTTTCTTTCTTTGTTTTGAAGAAATTCATGAACTTCGACACGTGGATAATAATTTTGTGAGAATGAATGAATGAAGTTTCATCTTAGTTTTCAACTTGAATTGTCTTGTTTTTGTATTTGAAGAAGTGCCTGTCATGTTCAGATGTGGAGTAATATGTACATATTTGCAATTGTAATGTTGCCCCAGTTGCAACTTGCAAACAAGATATTTATAAGCTACTTGATTAGCTTTTCTTGTTAGTAGAAAGTTGTGTGTTCACTGTGTTGTCGGTTAGTTTTGAGTTTTGAATTTGCATTTAATTTGGTAATTGTTTGGTGGAGATAAATGTAGTGTGCATATATACTCCCGAGATTTTTCTAGTATGTTCTGGAGTATTCCATACACTGAGGTTTTCAGCCGTTAGAGTCTTAGTCGAAGATTCAATGATCAAATATCTAACGGTAAAAAATCCTAGTGTACAAGAGATTCTGGATCAAACTTTGTTCATATACTCCCTCCCTTGTGGTAGTTCACTAGTCGGCAACTTGGCACCATCCAAGTTGCCCTAAAGTTAAGTTGGTGGGCTGTTGATGTTATTCATTGATTCCTTTTGACTTTAGGGGCCAACGGCAAAGCTTTGTATTTTCAGAATATCTTTGTCATAATCTAAACCCTGAATAGTAGCATTCATTCATCAGGACCATCACTGAACTGACCTTAAGCAACCAAATTAAGCACAACACAAATTGAATTTTCCAGAAAGATACTACATACATATATATATTATGGTGAGGATTGATTGGAATCTGTTTATACAACGACAACGTCGGTACTTGACTTGAGAGAGATATTATGATGGAGGGTTGTTTTCAATGGTTTAATTAATGTTGAGGAATTAAATTTGATTTGCAAAAGAAGATTATGTCCGTCTCACTCACAAATAATGAAACTAATAACCAGAAGATATTTCCTAGATTTTATCGTGGAAAACATCATATGTGCATTAATTGGCTTGAGGTTAAAAGGGAGGGAGGGCAAGACTAGCGTGTTTTCCAGTTGTTATGGGACCTCTTTTTTGTTTCTGTTTCCTTTTTGTTTTCCTGCATTGATCCAAAAAAGAAGAGAGAATATGAAATTCTTGGTTGAAACTCAATGAAGATTATAAGTTGAAACTCAATGTAGTACTCTTTCAACAAATGGAAATATAGAGAACGAAAGGAAAATGTGATGAAAAGTGAAAAGTGAACATTGAAAAATGAAAATGAAATGGTAGCTGCTTGAGCTTGGTCGATGTCGTCGTATTATTGTCAGTCAAATGCGTTTTCCGCCCACAAAGCGTTGGAAGAAGTCGAGTGCCTCCCGCGGCTTGTACTCTGGGACGGTGTGTCCAGCTCCCTGCATATGTTTACAGATTTATCGTTAATTTTGAAGGAAAGAAACATCTATATATAGCAATATTAATGTATACAGTAGAGGGACTAGAGACCTTGATGGTGAGAAAGGTGAGGCTGTTGGCATATCCTTGTAAGTAGCCGGCAACTTGGTTGTCAGAGGAGAACCAAGGTCTCCATTCATCTACAATCTCATATCCAAGTGATGCAGTCCATGCCTCGCTCCCAGTGTACGGAACACACATATCATGGTCTCCACTGCAACATTAATTGTTTTATTAATTAGCTTAATCCATATACATTTCACTTTAACTTGATTAATTAGGACTTGATCAATCTGTTAATATATTATTAAATACCTGTAAATAAGGGCTCTGTAACCTTGGGTTGTAAGGTTTTGGTGGTAAGGGATCATGCTTCCAGCATCGCGTGAATAACTTATTCTATCTGTGCATAACTCCCATGGACCAGCCACACTTTCCTGTCATACGTCATTCACTCATTCATTCATTCCTTCTTTCTTTCTTTTAATTAGATCATTAAGCAGAAAAAGAAAAATCAAGCAAGCTTACTGGTTGTGCATGAATTGCTTCCCTAACTTTTGGAGTGTTCAGCCATAGCGTTGCAACTTCATCATTCTGAAGAGAAATTATTTAATATCCAAATTAATTACTGAAAAATTAATCTAATCTAATCTAATTAAAATTGAGTTTTAAGAGTAACCTACGATACAAGGAACACCAGAATCCAGTGTCTTTGCGAGCTGAGGCCATGATGGGACAATGCCGTCTTCTACGTTTGCTCGAAAAGGCCAAGCTCGGCCAAACATCCTTTTCCTCACTCCCAGAGGCTTCTCTGTCGTCTTCCCCAATTGCTTAAAGCTTAACGGTAAGCTGCTTGTTTTATTTTCTTTGGAATTTTTGTTATTATCAGCTCCGGGGCCATGGTAACAAGGTTCAAGGATGTCGTAGAGGTTTAGTTCGTCAAGAGCCTAATTAATCAAATAGTTGTGTCCAGATTACAGTTAACAATGTGACAAGTTCGAATCTAATTAAATTGAATAAAAGAGCTAGAATTGCACCCTGTCAAGTGGTTGAAATTTTTCTTGGCATAGACTACGATTGGAAGGAGGAACATTAAGGAGGTCAGTACCACATGTGGCAACAACTTCCTGCAACATAGAGGCATCTCAGATATTTGCCTCACACAAACTTCTGACAGTGGAAATTCAGCAAGGAAAACCGAAAACGAAGACATAATGTGTGTGAGTTAACTAATTGATCAGTACTCTAGCCAGCTAGCTACCTGAAAGATTTTTTCTGAAATGAGAGCCATCCCATGAGCAAATGGGACTAAAGCATTGGCATCGAATCTTCGGTCTGTGACTCCATTCCCCACCAGGTAACCCTGATTACACACATTACAAGTTTAACTACAATTAACGCGATGAAACGAATCAGTTTATGTAGCTTAATTTTCTCAAGTCGACTTGACAGAATACGCACCTTGAGATTTAGAGTTGGTTTTGTTCCTTTGTTTATACCTATACATATATATATGGAGAAAATACAGTACATAGTTACACACCAGAAATTAAATCCAACAAATACATTATACACATATGCAATTCGAGTAATGTTGTATTTATATAAATACATATAAATTAATTAGCTACCTTTTGCAATTTGAGAAGCAAGAGTTGGTACGTAGACTCCAGCATAAGACTCTCCCGAAATATAAAACGGATTTGGTTGAAACTCTGGGAATTGCTGAAACCACTGTGATTGCATAAACAATACAGAATTCTTAGCAACAAAATAGAAGAAACAAACGAAAAAGAAAAGGGAGATTTTGGATGCGGTCCTTAGTTATGAATATTCTTTGATTGAAACCTTATTGGTTTTTAATTTTTGATCGAGATCCCTGAAATTAATATGATAATTTATTTCTATGTACGTTACTATATTTTTTAAATTAAAAATTAGAAATTTTAGTTGTTTATATAAATGAGATTTTAAATAAAAAAAACCATAATTTGGGGGATTAAAAATATTAAAATATAAATATACTATTGTGTGTGTGTGTGTGTGTGTGTGTAAACATGGGTACATTCATCAAGATTAACCAAAAAATTTATTGTATCAAAAAATGGGTACATTCTTCAAAATCACAAAAAAAAAAAAGATATTAAGCTTAATAACATTAGTAAATTTCTTCGATTAAACTTGACATTGATACATTTTAAAATCAAAGAAAAAAGAATGTACCCATATAAGTTTAAAAATAGATTAGAAAAAAATTGAATAGATTTTATATAAAAAAATGGTACATTTTACATATAACAAATTGGTATATTTAAGAATGAGTAGATTTTAAGATTAAAAAGTTTTACATGAATGGGTACATATAATTAGCAGGGGTACATTTAGCAAAATAAAAAGTACAAATAAAAAAAATATGGGTACAAATACAAATAAACTTTAAAAAATATGGGCACAAAAAGAAATTAATATATGAGTACAAATTAAAACTGAAAAGAAAATTGGTACAAATTAAAAATGTCACATCCCGGCCCGGGGTCCACCACATCTCAGGCCCGCTCCACCACCATAGCACGATATTGTCCGCTTTGGGCCCCGACTATGCCCCTCATGGTTTTGTTTCTAGGAACTTAGACGAGAACTTCCCGGTGGGTCACCCATCATGGGATTGCTCTTGTGCGCTACTCGTTTAACTTCGGAGTTCCTACGGAACTCGAGCCAGTAAGCTCCCAAAAAGTCTCGTGCTAGATATGGATGAAAATACACATTTAAGGATCACTCACATGAGCGATTTGGGATGTAACAATATGTTTATTTATGAATATTTTCTCCTAATCATTACTCTTGTAATCAATAACTGACTTTCGTCACCCTCAGGTGTCGGCCATCACGTGCCTATCCGTGTATTCAGAGAATATCAGGATCGAGACGTGTCAGATTGGTATCAGCAGCGGAAGCGTGGTCGGGGCCCAAAACGGACAATATCGTGCTACAGTGGTGGAGCGGGCCCGGGAAGTGGTTTGCCCCCGGGCCGGGATGTGACAAATGGTATAAGAGCCAATCCCTAGCTGAAAGTGTGTCGACGAGGACGACGGGCCCCTAAGGGGGGTGGATTGTTACATCCTACATCGCCCATGGAAGTGATCCTTAAATGTATATTCTCATCCATGGGCGATGTGGGATGTAACAATCCTTAAAATACAGTAACATTTTAAACATTAAATGAATATATTTAGAAATAAAAAATTATTTTATTATTGAAATAATTAATGATATTATTAATATCCAAGAACTTTGATAAAAAATTGAAAAAAAAAATATTTTAATCAATGGAGTAGTAAAACGAAGGATGAGAACCTAATTTATCCAAAAGAAAATGTATAGCATCACAGGACAACATTTTTAATCCCCTTTATAATCAATAAGCATATGATGATCTGTAATATGATATTGAGGAGTATATTAATTAATTAGAAAAACAGATTAATTACCCGGAGGAGAAAGGCATGGGTATCAAGAGCAGTCTGGATATCCCCAGTGGTATATTTGGTTTGGTTTCGAGAGTAAGAAAATCCAACACCAGCAGGAGAATCCAAATAAATTATGTTGGAAACCTGATAATTAATTAATTAATTGGTTATTAAATTATGCCCAATACTAAAAAATAACGATGATAAAAATTAGTAAGGGGAAAACATGGTAGGCTTTCTATATAAATAATGTTTAATTAGATCTACCTTGGACCAGCTATAAGGATTAAGATGCAAAACAGGCAATGCTCCTTTAGGTTTTCCTTCTGCAAAATTGAATGGTCCTACATATATACATAATTAATCAAGTAAATTAACCTAAAAATATGATCTCATTTTCAAAGTTAATGATGTCACATCAATTTTTGGCCAAGGAATGATAAGATTTTGTCACATGTTGCATATTCTAGATGATGGTGTCAAGGAGTTTCATATGATTAACATCTAGTAGTGGCTTTTTATTTTTTGTGGTTATATTCAAAATAAATTAGCAGACAACAAGAAAAGACAACAATTCAATTATGTGTGGTGCCAATCTGCGTACAGCTGAAATGGACAACACACTTACACGTGTTAGAGTTGATCTGTGAATTGTGTTTCCAAGGCACATATTATCTATCAGTTACAGTTCCCCCGGTGCACACCAAGTAACTGATGACAAATAAATGGTCATATATCTTTGAATTTAGTGTAAGAGCGGAGAATAAATAGATCTGGTTTTAATATTTTAATCTCAATTTTTTATATCAAATCTAATGGTTTTAATGTTTTAATCTTAAACATGAATCTTGACCCGGTGTGACGACGGGAATGAAGAAATTATTGTAATTTGTGAAACAAAAGTGATATTTTTATCCAATCATCACACCTGTGAGCAAGCTAACTGATAATAACGGCCCCCAAACGAGAAGAAGGGCATATACAGTGAAACACATCCACCAAACGTCTCTAAAAACGTGTAGCAGCAGAAGCATCTCATGCAAAAGCATATATAATACAGACACTAGTCGTCCAGCTATTATATTGTTATATATAATAAGATAAAATGGGAAAGAAAAACAAACTTGTGGTTGAACAGAAATCACCTAAGTATATATATTATTGAAAAAGATATAGAGAGAAAGAAACTAAAATGATTCAAGTAGTAGTGGTGTGTAAGTAGAAGAAAGCAAAAAAGAAAGAAAGAGATCAAGTGGAAGACTGAACATGTACGGTAGGGATTGGTTACCATGTTCATAGACAAATCCGTCGAAGCTAGAGCAGCCGGGTCCACCATTGAGCCACAGAACAACCGGATCAGTTGCTGGGTTCCCTTCTGAAACTACGAAGTAATAGAAAAGATTCTTTCCATCTATGCTAATATATCTACACAATATTCAACAAATTCCCATCAAATTAAAAGTAGTAGTTCTAACATATAGAGATATATAAGCATAATATGTACATGTGTGTAATTATATAACTGAATTACCCAGAGTAGTGCTTGGATGGAAAGGTAGCATTAAAACCAGGAAGATGAGTGACAAGAGAGCTTTGAGGGGCAGCCTCAATAATGACGACCAAACTCACAAAAAGCATGCAGCAGAGTGAGAGTACTGAAAATTTGGCCATGGCCGCCATGCCTCCTTCCTTGTATTAATCAAGAATTTCACAAGGACCTGCAGTTTCTTAGTAATAAACTTGTTGCTGTGTTGATATATATATAAAGAAGATGGAGAGGTGATAAAATCAATGAGAAGAGTACTCTGTATATACAATAAAATTATTTATAGACAATAAATTTCGAGATATGGAGGGTGGAAGAAGAACAAGGCCAAAATATTAATTTTGGGTCAAATTACAAGGAATTTTTTTTGGCATAATAAAGTCAAAAACAACTTCCACCAAAAAGTAAGACAAAAGAAGAGAAAGGAGGACCATGCAATATATATGTTAAAGGGGGACCCCCAAACCACTTTGCGAAGATCGGAGAGAACGTCTATGCAATATGTATGTTAAATTGGCTAATACTTTTGTCTAATATATGATTAAGTTGAGCTTGGTCTAAAATATTCATAACATTCCGATATTTTTATCGAAATTTTCGTGTTTTTGGACTACATATATTTTTTTGGACTACCGAGATATCATCGATATTTTAGACCTTGCTAAGTTACTCATGTATCTTACCATACAATGTATAAAGTATAAAATATTGTATTAATTCATTATATATAAATGATTATGGTGTGTTTAAACTTATTTCATTAATTACTACATATTTTCTACACTCACAATGTTTGCCTGCTCGCTATATAATCAACTTAAATCAGTTATAACTTATATATATCATGCAATGCATTTTCTTCCAATTTTTTGTGATAAACTAATAGATAATTGACTAAATAAACATCCTGCAAAGTTTCAATAAAAATTTCCAAGTTTTTCTTACAATTTCCGTGGTTTTTATTCAATTTTTATCGATATCGATAATATCCCGATATTTCCATCGAAATTTCCGTGTTTTTGGACTATCGATATTTCCGATATCATCGATATTTAATACCTCTGACCAAAATAAAGAATAAATTTTCATAATACTATATACAGCAAAAGAGGTAAAAATTTGAGCTATTTAATTGACCGGTGAAATTATGTACGAATATATATTATATTATTGTTAGTAAAAAAGCGTTTGTGTTTGGATGAAATCGTTCGTTGTAAACAAGAGTCTAAGAGAGAAACTAATTAACTGGCAGAGAGAGCGGATTGAAGCAAGCTATGCTTTACGAGGGAGTGATTAATATTAATATATGATAATTGATTTATTGGCGATGGATACAACATATATTATACACACACCTGCTGTGCTGTGCTGTGCGGATACTGCGATGTTAGATTGTAAATTAGAAGGGAAGGGAAAATGAAGATCGCCGCGTGAAATCCAATGAATGAAGGAAGGAATATTGCCCAAATTCTAGTGCCTGCACTGCACTGCAGGCACTTAAGGTATTACTTACTACTAGGATTAGGATATATATATATATATATTACTGCAGTAGGATATCTCGTAGTCAAACCAACTAAGGAGTTCACCAAAATAAGAAATAAAAAAAAAAAAAAAAAAAACCCTAATTACGGAATTAATAAACTAAAATAGAAATTGGAAGGTGGGGGAATTTTTGTTTTTGTGGAATTTTATGAAATTAGGGTAGTGTGAGTGGAGTGGAGGCTAAAACCAAGCAAGGTATAATATGATGACGATGTTGATGAGGAAGGTGATAATTTTATTTAATTTCATCACTGAGTGATGAATAATTAAGTAGTAGGTAGTGGTGCAAATGATGCATCTTGGACTAGAGATCGATTAGGAAACAAAACGTGCAGTCTCAAACTTTTCTAATGGTAGAGAATAGCGAGTGAAAACATAGATATATTGCTCTTTCCAATTCTGTAATATGAATGTGAGAGAGATCGGTAGGTTTCAAGTTACTATCACCCCACCACTCCCTAATAGAGACTCTAACTACCACGGGGTGGCCAGTGGTTAGGGGAATTCTAGGCCCGAATTTGATATGGCTCGTCCTAGATTTGATTTCTGACACTGGTAAATTACATAATTGTGGCCACGTGAGTCTTCTCAGCCCTAAAAAAGATGAATTGTTGTGGTTTCATCACCAGCTGGTCCCTTTTCTCTATTAAAAAAAAAAAAGAGACTCTACCTTCTTAGGTGATGATGTTCATAGCTTTTTCATCTTCGAAACTAATATATTATTAGAAGGATGATCGAGCCTTTTAGTCTATGCGAGCGCACATATATCAACTTGTGAAAATTAGTTTGAGGATCCTACCTTTGTGAGTCGCATGAATTATATGATATATATTCCTGAGTTATTGGTGGTCTAGGATGAAATAAAATGGAGCCCTCTCCGCCACTTTATTTTCAAAAGAAAAATAAAATGCATAATTTTTTTTTCTATACATGCTTTTTTTGGGCTTAAAACGTAATAGTTTGAGTAAATAAATATATGAAATGAGAACACATTCGTTGAAAACTTCTTCTTCTTTATGATGTCAAAATCATCAATCACTCACATTTTCAAAATCAAGCCTTCACATCATATCTTTTCCAATGCATAAGAGTGTCAATCCATTTAACCTTTCATGTGTCATAGTCGATCTAAAGTAATTTTTCAACAGCTTCAATCGAATTACCTGTTTCTTAGTTTCTTGTTTTCTTTAAAAAAAAAAAAAAAACTAGGTTAGAAACTTAATAGATATTTGAAGGGAGATTGAGAAGGCGAGAATGAAAAGGAAAAAAAAATAGGGAGAATTTTGTTTGCATTCCTTTTATCAATATATGGTTCCTTTGAGCTCCTATATTATACTAGAGTTGTATTCTTGGAAGAAAACAGTATTAAACTTTAGGATATTATATTTTCATATAACGCTAATATAAAATAATACGCTTTCTTTTGTATATGTGGAGCGGTCGACCTTTCCGCCTTTGCTGATGAACGGCCCTGGCTTTTATATATGGAAATTTTAACGAAAAGCACCTGGTACTGTTCACTTTAACGAAAAACCACATTTTTACACTAAAAAGTCAATCCTGGTACTATTCATTTTACCCTTTATTTTGTCCTTATCATTAAAACTCAAAGTTTTCAAGCCATTTTCATTAGTTTTCCTTTTATATATAGGTGTACATATCTGAAAATGCATCCGGATCCTCTTTGTGAAGATTTCAGGAATCCGTGAATCGTGTTCGTTCATCGTACATCGTACGGTCAGAAATCATTTTAAATAAAAATTAAACACAAACAGTACTTGACAAAAACTGATCGTAATATGTACGATGAATGTATACAATTCACAGATTTCTAGGATCCTCACCAAAAAGATTCGGAGAGAATCCTGTTGGATTACACTTGGCACTTGATGCCCTACAAGTCAATAATTGAGTCAAAGCTAGCTGACATGGCAAGATCTGAGTGACTTTGCATTGCAACTCCAAAGACAGCAGAAGATGACCCCAAAAACCTTATCCAAAATAATTAAAAAGAGAGGCTCTAATTCTATCCTCCTCTATCTCTCTATGCGTACATGTGCTTACACTCTCTCCCCTCTCTAGCAGCAGCAACCAATATGGATATGATGGGCAGGACTAGTCCTAGTACTGGCCGGGAGCAGAGAACCCAGAGATGAGTGCCTCCGTTTCCATCACTGCCCTCGTTGCCTCTAACCCCGCTGCTGCTGCCGCCACCGGCACCCTCCACCGCAAAACTACTAGTTCCTCCACTATCACCACCACTACTAGTACTGCAGCTAAACGAACAATTTTCACCTCCACCTCCAATTCCAAGCCTAATTTTACTGCCTCCTCTTCCTCCTCCTCCCACTACCACCACCCCTTCATACTGCGAGGTACCTACTTAATTACCCTTTCATCTGCAATGATCTCTCTATTCTAGTTACATCTCATGTTCTTCTATATATATGTCACCACTTAGTTCATTTGGATTCTAGAAATACAATAAATAAATAAAAAACAGCTAGAAACAACTTTGACATCTAATTAATCAACAGGAATGGGAACTCTTAACTGTTACTCCAAATTTCTGATTAGAGGTAGAGAGTACTGTCTCAATTCACATCACATATAAAATTCATTTGATTAAATTCATCAACTGATTGCAAGTGGCCCTTTACCACAGTAGTGGAAAGGAGTTGAGCCCTTACATGATGGCGTGGGTTCAAACCCCGTCGGTGGCTAATCTAACAAAAACTATCGTTTGACAAAAAAAAAAAATTCATCATCTGATTCAACAGTTTATACTTTTTCCTTAATAACTTATATCCTGTGAAACATAATTTTACTACCGTAATAAAAGTTTGAGTAAATCAATTGCTTGTAACTGATCATGTGGCGGAATGCATGCAGTAACAAATGATCCGACTAGTAGTAGGAGCACTACTGAATCAGAATTGTCGACGACGGATAAAAGAACGGAGGCCGATAGGATTGTTGATGGATTGAACTTTGGGGAGCTATGCAATGAGTTTGAGTGCATTAGTAGCCCCTTGGTGGAGTCTACAGCTCGACAACTTGTACGCGATATCCTTGAGCTACGAGAAGGCAATCGTGCCCTTGGAACCTTTGCTGTTTCTGTTAAATACAAGGTATATAATTAAAACTTAACATGTAATGTAGTGTGGTATATGTGCTTATATATACTCGGTTAGAAGTTCTAGTGCTTTTATATGCGCTCAAGCGCTGACCAGTTAAATGTTTGTTATTCTAGGACCCAGTTAGAAGTTTTAGCGGACGTGACAAGTACAAGAGACCGCTATGGATAACCAGTGCACTAGAAAAGCCCTCTGTGGTGAGTCTTCTGAGTTCATCTCTTATTCCTTTTGAAATTCCTTGTATAACAAGCAACAGAAATGCAAGATAAAAATAAACTTTGTTGTTATTGTTTCATATGAACAGAGTGTGCAAGAAATGAGCATGTTATCGACGAGTGTCCTGAGTATCAAGTGGACAATCAAAGGGAAGGCGAAGAACATTATAGGAGGAGATTTGATCATAAGAATAAATTCCCAGTTCACTCTAAACCAGATAAGTGGCCAAGTCATTGAACATGAAGAGTTTTGGGATTTATCAGCTTCATCAGCCATTGCGAAAGCATATTTCTGGACATCACGCCGTCTTTATGCTACAATTGAGGGTGGAAAAGACTTGGTTGATCTTGCTAAAACCATTTCCAGCAAGTTCCCTAGAGAAAAACAGAACATGGAAATTTATCCAGACCCTTACGGTGATCCAACGAAGGTTAGTAATTAAACAAACGAAACACAAATATTTTATTCATTCTTACGCTAAAGATCCTTCCCCCTTTTTTTTTTTTTTTTTTAAATTTATTTCAATCGATTGACGTATTGTTTGCATGCTAATTTGATTCAGTTCTTTCAAAGGGATGATGGTTTCCAGAGAGATGTATACCAAATTGGACTGTTTCTGGCACTGGTTTATTTTGTTGTACAGCTTTTGAAGACAACCTTGTAAAGTGATGTAGGCATAACATATGTAATACATTTGAATAAGGTAAAAGGTAAACTTTGCCTACTCCTCTAATAAAGTTTTCTTTTTTTTAAAGAGACTGATGATAAAATATTTCATATGAGGGAAAGAAGAGAAAAACAAAATATAAAAATAAATATCAAAGGTGAAAGACAATAATAAAATAAAAGTTTGCCTAGTGCCTTGGAGCGTGACATTTTTTTTTCACAAGGCAATGATGATGCTTTAAGAACTCAAGGGCTTTTTTAGTTGCTTGCCTTGGGACCATGGAATCTCAGTGTCGTCCCTGAGTAGAACATAATTTTTTTTGTTATTTTGTTGATAATTGATTGGAGAAAAATAAAACCCCAGGATAGTTTATTAGATAAGTGACGAGATATTAAAGAAATTCAACAAGAAAATAGACCAGATGTAGAGTGGAAAGGTTTGAGAAAAAAGAAAAAAGGAAAGGGTGACGGTAAAGAAGGACGAGTGCAATAAAAAAAGTGAATTAAGAGAGAGAAAATTCTACAAATAAAAGGGATTTTTTATATTTTATATTTCAATAGACATATCTATACTATTATTAAGAAAACATCATTGTCAACCTTTTCTCCTTTTTTTTATATTTTTTCCTCACTTTGATACACACTATTGACAAAAGAATGGCAAAATAGTAATTTTGTACTTTTTGACAAAATGATAATTATATCCCTATTTTTTCAATTTTACCCTCTTTTTTTAGATCATGACAATCCTATTTTTTCAATTTTACCCTCACTTTTGATACATAATATTTACATAAAGATGACAAAACAATAATTATGTAATATTAAAAAAAATACACTTATTAAGAGAAATTGTTCACACACATACAAAATGTGTGCTCTAGTATTTAGAAAGGAAAAAAATTAATTAATTTTCATGTTAAGCTATATCCCAATCACTAAAAGTGTATTTGATAGAATGATATTTTTTTTATTGAAATCTAATGGTTTAAAACTCGTGTTAAATTTATGTAAAAAGTACGATTTATCTATCCGCTCATATACATATAAAATCAGTCCTCAATTTGAGGATATGTGAGGTAAATGCATGTTAGCCACATGCATTTGGATCTCATAGGTTCTTAAAATGAGGACATTAGGTCATCTCCAATAGGAAGGGTTAAAGGTATAAAGCAAAAAAATGATCAGAATTGTTCAAAAATTCATATCCAAATGAGGGCTAGGCAATAAATTTGTGGAGCCCACCTGTAATAACTCGTCAATAATTTTACGATTTTATTAATTTTAAAAGAGTGAATTGACTAAAATGCCCCTAGAATCGAGATTGTTGACTTTCGTTGACCATTGTTTAGACTTTCGTTGACCATTGTTTAGAGAGACGTACGAAAAATTCTTTTAGCGTGACATGAACATGTAGGAGCAAGCAGAATCAAATTCGAAGTTACAGTTAAAATTTTACAAAACTACGAATGTAAAAAGCATTTTGATAATTGCACATGGCAGGATATTTTTCTGTTTTTGTCTTTTATGGAATTAGAGTGTGAGCCAGTGGGGCCCACACCCCACTCTTTTCCCCTCTCCCGTGCCTTCCAAATCTCTTGGGTCTCTCCTTTATTTTCAATTTTTTTTCTTGTCTTCTCTCTTTTAAATTTGAGAAATTTTTAATTATGATGGGTAAATAAAAATGATAGAATTTTTTTTTTAAATTATTAACTTTTTAGCATATATATTTTATGACACGTGATGTACTATCTCGTGTACCAATCACACTGAAAAAATCTCTCTCATCTTCACTCTCTCCCCCATCTCTCATCCCTCACAGATTCTCTCCTTATCTTTACCCTTTATACTCTCTCTTTCTCTCAGTTTTCTTTTTCTCGTCCCTCTCTCTCTGCAAGTGCAGAAAAAACAGCACCATCACCACAACCAGGGTATAAAAAATCGATAATATCGGTGATATTTCGCCGATATTATCGTTTTTTTCGGAGTTTGATATTTCCACACACATCCAATAGGTTTTCGTCAAAATATCGCGACATTTTAGAAATCAACCCAGAAATCAACCCCAATCTTGTTCCAATTGCAGATCAAGAAACAATCAAAACAGATTCAACCCCAATCTTGACAAACCCTAGAAATCAACCTAGAAAAAAAAATCAAAATAAAACCTTATATTTTGAAATCAACCCAGAAATCTTATCGTTCATTCCGGCGGCTGCTTTTTCTACGACTGCTTCGTTCCTTCCGCTCCTTGGAGCTTCGCCGGAGAGGAGTTGCGACTATCGAAACCATTGGACTCAGTATACGATGCAGAATCGTTGTCAAATCTTCTGCGGCGACTCTTGGATAACAACAACGTCGACAACTCTTGGATGACGACGACGGTGCCTCCTTCATACTTCTACAGAAGGAGAGGCAAGAGTCTCGACGACGGCGCCTTCTTACTTCTGACTAGGGCTGGGTTCGGTTTGAAACGGTTCGGTTTTTTGCCAAAACCGAAACCGAACCGAAATTTCGGTTCAGTTCGGTTCGGTTCAATTTTTTTTCGGTTTTTTTCGGTTCGGTTTTTTTTCGGTTCGGTTTTTTTCGGTTCGGTTTCGGTCCGGTTCGGTTATTTTTTATTTTTTATTTTTTTTATAAAATGTAAACTTTCATTAAACTTACATACATATCAAAAGCCCACAACTAAACACAAACAAAAAAATGGGCCAGCACAACAACCCAACCCAAGGGTTAAGCCCGAAAAAGAAAGAAAAAAACTGAAAGCCTAGCTGCCTAGCTGCTTAGTTCCCTTGCTGCCTTCGAAGCAAGCTCCGGCGACCATGAACCAGCAATCCAACAAACACCAGAGGTGAAGACCATGAATCGCGATATCCAATCACGATTTCCTGCATTTGACGACCCCTGAGCACAAACAAACATAATTTTCCTTCAGCTTATGAATTAACAATCACAAATTTTGCACCTTTATGACAATAAAAACATTATTTCCAGTGTTCAAACAGACTGAAACATATAATAGAACCAACCAACTTCACCCCCACCTACCCTTTTAGAACTTAAACAAAAGGCCAAGGACATTTGTATGTATAACTGTGTCATACAGAAATTCATCCACTGATCAACAAGACGAGGAGTCAAACTTACTGAAGTCCTCTGCTAATTTAGACCACCATTTGCCTCAATGTATATATAACCATTTGACTCAGCCAAACCTACAACGCCGGAACAAAACCAAAGTCATTCAAATCCTTGAACAAGCGAGTTTCGAAAAAATAAATTTAGATTGTATCTTTTTAATACAAAACCAGGAAAGCAAATGAAATACCTCAGCCCTAGTGTCGGTATCTGCAAGCCGTTGCTTTATGTCTCTTGCTATCGAAAAGAAAACTTGCTCCACATTAAGATTCGTCTTTGCACTCTGCGTTACACAATATCTTCAGTAAACGGAAACACTTATTATTCAACTAGTTTCCGGTAGAGTTGGGGGCTGCGGTAGACGGAGCTGGGGGCGAGACGACGTGAGATGACGGGAACGACCTCGAAAGAGGCACGTAGCAGAGATCGAATCAGTAATCCAAATAACAATTGAAACAAATATCCAAATACACAAATCCAAAAACCAAATGCAAAAAAGGGATTATAATTGTCAGATCCAAACAAAAATCAATAAATCATCGAAATCAAAAGCTAAAAAATAAAAGGAAAAACAAGGTTCAGTGAAGGGAGAGAAGATGAAATTACCCTGCTTGTGACCGGTGCCTTTCTCGACGAGTCGACGGTATGGCACTGAGCGCACTTGGTCTTGAAGATTTTCTCACAGAGAGTGATTGAAGTTGAAGACCGAGAGAGAGGGTTACTGGGTTAAAGGGTGTTGCGGCGGCTGTGGCTGCCTAGGGTTAAAGAATTTAACACGAGAGAGAGAAGAGAAGAATGAAAAAAAATAAAAGTTGTGGCTGCTGTGGCTGGCTAGGGTTAAAAGGGTTTTGTAGATTTCTCAAAAAAAATTTAAAAAATTCTCTAAAATCCTAAAGGCATGAGGGTTCGAACCCATGCCTTGCAGTTTGAAAAGCTTCACAGAAACCAACTTGGCAACGAGTTATGTTTTGTTATGATTGTATGACTAAAATATTTATAATATTGAAAATAAATAAATAAATATTTATATCGGTTCGGTTCGGTTCGGTTCAGTTTCCGAACCTCAAAAACCGAAACCGAACTGACCAGATTCGGTTCGGTTCGGTTTGACAGTTTCGGTTCGATTTTTTTTTCGGTTCGGTTTTTTTCGACCTCGGTCCGGTTTGGTTTTCGGTTTTTTTCGGTTTTCGGTTTTTTGAACCCACCCCTACTTCTGACGACAACGGCGCCCCTTTTTTCTGCGGTGACTCTTGGATGACGACGATGGCGTCTCGACAACTGTGGAGTCGAGACTGAGAGAGATGAGATTGGGAAATCGAGACTGAGAGAGATGAGATTGGGTTCAGACTTGAGAGAGTTCGAGAATGTGTGTGCGTGTCTGTGAATCAGAGATTCAGAATGAGAGACGGAGAGGAGAGGACTGAAAAACTTAAGTTGGATTGGACGGTTGAGATTAAATCTCAACCAATCCGACGGTCCACATAATTCTTAAACCTATTTAAATTAAACATATATTTTATAAATGTCCTTGTGTGCGTGTGTGGTGGCGTGTGAGAGTCTCTGACTCTGTGTATGTGTGTGGTGGCGTGTGAGAAAAAAAAAAGCATTCAAATAATTCATAGGGAACTTTAACAAAAAGCTCCTGGTACTGTTCACTTTAACTAAAAACCACATTTTTACACTAAAAAGTCAATCTTGGTACTATTCATTTTACCCTTTATTTTGTCCTTATCGTTAAAACTCAAAGTTTTCAAGCCATTTTCATTAGTTTTCCTTAATTCATAACCTTGTCTCTGACTCTCTGTCTCTGACTCTTGACAACTTTTACAACTTTTGACAAGATAAAAAGTAATGGTGGTTTCATCAAGATTTTAAATCACTCATGTATCTTACCCTGCAATGTATAAAGTGTAAAATATTGTAGTAAATCATTATATATAAATGATTATGGTGTGTTTAATCTTTTTTTCATTAATTACTAAATATTTTCTACACTTACAGTGTTTGCCAGCTCGCTGTATAATCAACTTAAATCAGTTAAATCCATCATGCAATGCATTTCCTTCCAATTTTTTGTGATAAACTAATAGATAATTGACTAAATAAACATCCTGCAAAGTTTCAATAAAAATTTCCAAGTTTTCTTACAATTTCCGTGGTTTCCATGTAATTTTTATCGATATCGATATTATCCCGATATTTTCATCGATATTTCCGTGTTTTCGGACTACCGATATTTCCGATATTACCGATATTTTTTTCCTTGACCACAACTCATATCAGTCGCCATCACTAACCCAGAAACAACAACATTGAACCAGGGCCTGGCACTGCGTTGTGACCACCGACACTGTTCACTATCGTTCCACACTAACTCCGGCGAGTTCTCGGTTTTCCGACCAAGGGTGAGCCTCGGGACCCCTCAACCTCAAATCATATTATTTTTGAACTCCTGATATTGTCTTTAACCTTCAAAATGGGATTTGGTAGAGCTGATGCAGAAAAAAAAAAGCACCTTGGGAGAATATCCCCTGATTTTTGTAGGAAGGGACCGTGGCCGTTGGGCCACTTTCAGATGCTTTTGTAGGAAGGAACCGTGGCCGTTGGCAGCCTTAAATATATTTGTTTCCCATGCACTGCATCATTTAACGTGTTGAGTATTTACATATTCCCCGCCCTTGTTGTATAAATGGTTGACTATAACAGGAGTAGGAGTAGGAGTAGGAGGTACAGAAGTGTGCATAAAAGTTGCATCACATTTACCTACCTAAGAGTCGGGATAGAGTTAAAAACTGTCCCAGTGTTCCTTGATAAAAAACCATCTTTTGCCGCATAAAGTATGACATTCATGAAATAAAGAAGCACTGTGAACACAGAAGAAAAAGATTAGGGAAGCTAAAGCAACATGAAATGTTATCTTAATCGATTATACATCAAAGATTGCATTGCATTGCAGCATGGCGGGGCGGCTTGGCTTGGCTGGAAAGATACTACAAACTAGGCATGCCATCCTTAAACAGTCTTCTTAGCTAGGTTGTGAGAAGCTCTTGAGCCAATAATTGTTCTTGTTGCTGCGCCCTGGAATGAATGAACGAATGAAGTGAATGAATGTAAAGTGAACGAGTAATTATTCTTGTTGCTTCGTTTTTCTTTTCTTGTTCAAGATTGGAATGTAGAAATAGTAAACGTAAATCATATGACAAATAACTCTCCCATTCTGCAAAAGGGGTGTGGATTTCATTCCCTTTCCTCATCTGTTAGAATCAACACTATATATATGCTATACAATCCTATTCCCGGATAGTATGCCGATTGCTGCTCATCCCAATTTCAATCCCATACTCTAATCAAAGCGGCATGCACTGAATCCTTCAGAGATATCAACCAACCCAACACTAGTGACTCGTCAATGAGTTTCCGACGACAATGAGGCTCAAATATTAATAGCAGATCGCAAACAAGCTCATCCCACCCACGAACCAGAAAGGGTGGACAAAAACTATCACCACCTGGAAAGACAGACAGATCAAGATTCAAGGGCTAGCAAAATGAATCAAACACTGAATGGAACGCTTGACATAAGAATAAAATGAAACATAAAACCAAAACTGTAACGAGTCAAACACTGAATGGAACGCTACTCACAAGCGTAGTCAGTCCACCCGATGGCCTGGTGTTTTTGATATCATACAAGATTAGCTTATTTGAAAGTACCAAATCTGTAACTCGGAACAATTACAGTATTAATTTGATACATAGCATTCAATTCATGTGAAGAAACCAACCAATAAAATATGCCATTCAAGACCCTACCTCCCAGGATAGTCATGGACATTCCGTCTTTAGATTTCATGGACTTGGGTTGCCAACCAGAACACCAGACACACCCATCCTGTGTATAATGTCATGACAAAAATGTATAGTAGTCAACAACTCATGGAACAAGGTCAAGGTGATTTACTTTTGTTCGAGAATCTAAAACACTTGCCTTTTTTCCGGAACAGACACTCATGAGGATATGCAGTCAACACCGCAGAATTCTTAAAATTAAACTTCAAAACCAGAATTCCACCACCAACACTTGCACAAGGAAGAGTAACTTCAGGTTTCAACAAGCATCACTGCTCTTCGTACATTCACATGCTTCCATCAAGTTAATTAGCAAATGTAATAGCTAAGATGATTGTGCTTACTTTCCGGAATACTCAAAGCATGTAAACTGCTCGTCAACAGTATGTTTTTTCCATCCACACTGTCGAGCATATATCTGATTTACCAACAAAATAACAATGTCAGGTTTTTCAACCAAAACAGGAAGCAATGTAGTTATTTAGACAACAAAATCCAAATGAAGAGAGTTAAAGACTTCAGTGACCACCTTTTTCATAAAAGGTTCATAAACCTCTGCCGCAAGATAAGCCCAGGTTGTTCCACTGTCGATTACTCCTCTGTTCCAGTCTTCGAAAAGGCCAAATAAATCTGTGGGAAGATTTAAAACATCGCCACCCACCTCAATGGACTTCATATAACAGTGTAATGTGGCCTGATATCATATTCAATAAAATTAAATGTTTTCAAATTTCATAAGCCAATTACAGCATATTTTTTAATGAAGTTAAGTACCACAAAGGATTCCGAGATTGTGTAACATACTGATTTGGTATCATGACTTCCTCCATGTTTTAATTTTCGGTGATTCTTCTGGAGCATTTGAAATAGCTTATCTAATTGAGACAAAATAATATTGGATTGACTTGTACGAATGTTATTGTTGAACCTCTTCTTATGTTCTTGGATGGACTTGTATGAATTTTGAAGATAGGTTTTCAAATTTAATATATACAAAAACCCAAAAGGGTAAATTACTTAAAACTACTCAACTATGGGTTTCATAATCTCATATCTCATCTTTTAAACATTGCAATTTCATATCTCAACTTACGAATTCGTTGCAATGTCAACCATTCGTTAACTTTTCTGTTAAATGCTGATGTGGTAAGTGTGGGGCCCATATTTTTCTGACGTGGCATAAATATTCTTATGTCATAACTGGGCGTATAATATGACGATTTTGAAGATAATTGTGGGCCAAACCATGAGACCGTCAAGTTTAAGGCCAGAAACAATAGTTTTGGCTTTTAAAATTGCGTTTTAATTTCTATAATAAAAATCAGATGTTTTGGTTTCCGTCTGATTAATGTCAATTATTTTTGTTTTAATTTTCTAAGGCTTTTGAATTGTCCAAGGGGAATAAATGGTTTATTTAAGCTATGTTTGTTACCCACTGTAATAATCTTTTCATTCAATCATCAATTAATCAATCATTCTTTGGGATTACTCTCCAAAACTGGTGGATTCCAGATTATCATTCTTCAAAGGTTTACGCTTGTAATTTTTATTAACTTCGTGCTACGTCAGCTTGCTGCTCATCCCACTCTCATGCTCTAATCAAAGCCATGCACTGACTCCTTCAGAGATATCAGCCCAACACCAAGAGTTGTTAACGAATTTCCGAGGACAATGAGGTTCAATTAATTGCAGATCGCATACAAGCTCATCCGAGAAAAATAGATAAAAATAAAGAGGTCGAACAAGGGTGGACAAAAACCATCACCACCTGGAAAGACAGATCAAGGGCAAGGAATGAAAGGGCTGCTGTGACACTTGTTGTTGAATTAAGCCAATATTTGCAGCATGGAAATCACTAACAAGAAGAATGCCAATAACCTTCCGATTATCGGACCCGAAGCTGAAGAAAAATTGTGGGCACCGACCGAGAACGCCTGCGCTGACTTCTCATCCTTCAGTTTGATACTTGAAGTGCCTAAATCACGACAAACCGAAAAAGTCATAAGAATAAAATGCAACATAAAACGAAACACTGTAACAAATCAAACACTGAATGGAACGCTACTCACAGTTGTAGTCAGTCCACCCAATGGCCTGGTTTTCGATATCATACAAGACTAGCTTATTCGAAAGTACCAAATCTGCAAGGTCGGAACAATTACAATATTTGACGTAGGATTCAATTCGCGTGAATAAACCAACTAATAAATATTTGTTTTCTTGACTTGTGATTCAAACCCTACCTCCCAGAATAGTCATGGACTTTCCGCCTTTAGATTTCATGGAGTTGGGTTGCCAACCAGAACACCAGACATCATCCTGTGTACAATGTCATGATAAATGTAAAATCTAAATTAGTCAACAACTCATGGAACAAGGTCAAGGTAATTTACTTTTGTTCGAGAATCTAAAACACTTGCCTTTAACCGGAACAGATACTCATGAGGATATGCAGTCAACACCACAGAATTCTTAAAATTAAACTTCACAACGGGAAACCCATCGTCTACACTGCATGAAAAACGCACAAGGAAAAGTAAAGTTAGGTTTCAACAAGCGTCGCTCCTCTACGTATATTCACATGATTTGCTCAAGTTAATCAACAAATTCATTAGCTAAGATGAAACAGCTTACTTTCCGGAATACTCAAAACATGTAAACTGCTTGTCAATAATATGTTTTTTCAATCCAGACTGTCGAGCATATATCTGATTTACCAACAAAATAACAATGTGAGGTTTTTCAACCAAAAAAGGAAGCAATGTAGTCATTTAGACAACAAAATCCAAATGAAGGGAGTTAAAGAGCTTCTGTGACCACCTTTTTCATAAAAGGTTCATAAACCTCCGGCGCAAGATAAGCCAAGGTTGTTCCACTGTCAATTACTGCCCCGTTCCGGTCTTCAAAAAGGCCAAATAAATCTGTTGGAAGATCTACAACATCGCCACCCACCTCAATGGACTTCACCGTAACAGTGTAATGTGGCCTGAGATCATATCCAATAAAAGTAAATAATCACAAATTTCATAAGCTAATTACAGCATATTTTGCAATGAAGTACTACGAAGGATTCTGAGATCGTGTGACATACAGATTTGGTATCAGCGGAGTTGTGTTTTTCACTTTTGGTTCCACCACTTCCCCAATTGCCCAGATTCCACCACCTTTCACGTTATCCAAGCAGTGTGCGAATTCTTTTTTCACCTTTCCAGAAGAAGATAGCTGCGAGATCACGGATGCATTTGCCTGTCCAAAACCAAGTATTCCATCAACTGCTCCGGGAGATTTACCAAGATTCCCAGATTGTTTAGCTCCACACCTATTCCACAAGAGATTTAGCTTAATAACACAGCAAGAGCATATCAATAATGAATTATACAAACTCAAAGTAAGCCAACCTCAAACAGACAACGGGAAGCAACAAAAAAGACACTGAAAGTAATCTAGTTTTTATCTCATATTTATGCTAGTATCAGTATGACCATTGTGCAAAACTCACCCGAATACTATGGTTCCATTTGTTGAGGTTGTTTGATGGTTTCCAGTGACTTTATCAAGTTGGATATTGTCCTTGACATAGTAACCAGCAGTTGTGCTTCCATCTCCGTACGAGATACTATAATTGCAAAGCATATCTGCCTTGCAATCAGGAAGTTTACCTTTGAATGAGGAAGTGCAGAACTCTTGATCACACGTAACCTTGCTTGAAGTTGAAGAGCTCTTCGGATCGTACATTGTCAGCTTAAACTGTATCACAATAACTATAACGATAAGTGCTGTGGCGATCATCAAGTAGCTAGGGCGAAAAAAGAAGGCAATGGAAGAGGCAAACGTACACCAAGATTACTTTTAGTAGGACAATTGCTGCACTCTGCACAATTCACCCATAAAACGTCACTTCCGGTATCAACTTGCACATGAAAGTCCTTTGAAGGGGAGCCAAGTCCAATTTTCGCAATGTAGAGCCTAAATCCGGCCAAACATAACATGTAAACCAATATTATATAAGCATCCAACATGCAACGCAAAATTGTAAATGCAATCTGTAAGTATCACAAAACTTAAATTGCACCCAACTGAAAACTATGACTACATAAGTACACGTGATGCAACCTACAAAACAAACTAATAAAACCCAATTCAAAAACATTCTCACTTCAATATAACAGGTGAAATTCAATCCAAAATTTAACCTTAAACCTAAAAACAGACTAGCAAACTGCAAGAACAGATTATTATTATTATTATTATTTTCAAAAGGAGAAAAAAGAGACGAGAAATCTTTAATTGAGACAAATAGGTTGTAAGTTCTAACCTTAATTTACCAAAGCTCCCAACTCCCATTACATGGAAAGGGGAGTTGGTTATAAATATTAAACTTTTTTTGGACAAAATAAATATTAAACTTTGAATACAAATATATTTTAATACTGTAACAGAGGATTTAGGTTAAGTCACAACAATAATAATTAGGTATCGAATTGTAGTAATAGCGGAGGATACAATTGCATATTAAGTTAAGCAAGTAGATTATATAACTTCAAAAGTAGAGAGATTGCCTTAATTTGTCAACATTTCCCTTAGCAATTTAGCATTACTAACTAATGAAATTTGATATTTTCGTTTGTTTTCAGAAGATATGGAATCAATTGTGGTTGGAGGAAAGCAATTACGCACCCGGCTTCAGAAGGATGGCCATTGCCACCTAATTGCAAATCGATAGCGGAGTCTGAGCCGGCGAGAAGCCTCTGGTGGCGGAGAGCATCATGCTCTTTCCATGCACTCAAAGACACTTGCTTCCCAGCACCCTTGAACTTATGGCTCACCGGAAACACCATGTTACCCGACACATTTAATGCCAATGCGAACAAAACCACAAAACCAACCAACACGGCCACCCTTGTCCTTGCTGTTGCCGCCATTTCGAAAATTTTGTCACTTAACCAAACCCAGATTGAAAACAACTCGAAGATTCAATCTTTGAAAGAAAAAAAATTGCTTAGAAATGTGGGTTTTGTGGGAAAATCATGGCCGAGTTGGCTGGAGAAAACGAGCAGGCAACAAGGTTGGTGGCCCTGTGGGGAGAGGGGGAGAAAAAGCATATGCTGTATAAACAGCGGGATTATACAGCAAAGAAAAACAGAGAGAGAGAGAGAGAGAGAGAGAGAGAGAGAGGATGAACGAGATTGATGGGGGTTTCCAACGGCGAAGGACACGTCTTTCCCAAATAGTAAACAACGTCGACCTTTGTAGTTGTCTTACTTTTTTTGTCGTCATTTCACATTTGGTATTTTGGTTTCGTTGTCGATTTTCTGGTATGTTGTCTGTTTTGTGTTTAATGTTTTTCTTTTAGTTTATCTTTAATTACGCGGATTTCTGTTTCCTGTTTATTCTGGATTTTCTTCGGTTTTGGTTTTGGAATTTGGAGGGACACCCTAAATCATTTGCTTTAGGCCCCTCCTCGTCTCTCTCTCTCTCTCTCTCTCTCTCTCTCTCTCTCTCTCTCTCTCTCTCTCGATCTAAATTGTAACCTAAAAATTCATTGTCTTATGAGTTATGAAGATAGTCAACCGCACAGCCCATCATCACTTTATTCCCATCACGACGCAACCCATGATCCCAACCACTCTGCTTATCAGCTTATGCCATGCTTGGATGATTCACGCACATGCCTAGCTCATATATTCTTACTATTACCCGTCAAATGTGCTAAATGACAACGATCTGTAGTTGCTTGAAAGCCGTTAAATTTCTCATTTCTTAATGTCGGTTGAACGAAACCAATTAGGATTTAATGTTTTACAGAGTAAATTCGAATTTGAGAACTAGTTTTATTTTTATTTTTATGGGAAGTGAGATTTTCACATACAATTTTTTTCTCATGCACATCTATGTTTATTTTTTTACTTTTGGGCTGAAATAAATATAAGAATAATCAAGAGACATAACATAAGTAAAGTTAAGTTGTGTCGGAAACTATTTTCTTTTCAATTTATGTTGACAAGGCAAAGCATACAACTTGAAAAATGATCAACCAAATGACTTTGACACCACTAAGTTTCTCATTACAAAATAAATATCCCATATAAATATGACACCGTCATTTCCTCCCCATCACTATGACGTCCCAAAAAGCTCTCCGTCCCCCTCCACACCACTCATTCTATCGCTACAGTTTGCTAAAACAACCCACAAAATTTGAACTCTTACATTGACTGAAATACCCTGAGATTTCCCACATCAAACCGAAAGCCAAAGGTGGCATTCAGTCATTCAGTCATTCAGTCATTTTGCTTGAACAAACTATTCTAAGCGACGAAAATACCCCCAACTTCCCACAAACAGCCCAAAACGTCAGAGGGCAATGCTGTCATTCCACTCTCACGATCGCCATGCCTTCATCCACACAAAAAGTTGGGTGAAGTGACGAAAATGAAAGCGGATATCTTATAAAATCCCACGAACACGGAGGGCAAATCAGTCATTCCAAATTCACCTCTCTCCTCCGTAATATAGTCGTTTGTTAGTTTCTTCTGGCTGCAACTGATTCACTGGGCTCTCCTCTCTTCTCCATCACAGAAAATGGATCTGCAGTCAGCCGCACTCTCTCCTCGCTCCGCCGGCGCATCCACATCCCTACCATGCGCCGCCAAGTACCCGATCATTTGCTCCTCCTCTTCTACTCCCAGTTCGAGCACCAGCAGAATCTGCTTCCTTTCGCAGAGGAAGAGTGCGGCGGTGGGAATTGGATTGAGTAAGAAGAAGACGGATTCCTGTAAGTGTACGGTGAGGTCGAACTTGGACACTGTCGGTCCCACTGTGAATGTGGGCCAAGTCACGGAGGTCGACAAGGACACCTTCTGGCCCATCGTCAAGGCAGCCGGCGACAAGACCGTCGTCCTTGATATGTATACCCAATGGTATGTCTGTTTATGCTTATACTTCAACTTTCTGATTGGTCTCCGAGAAAATCCAAGCATAAATTCAAAAGAAAAGGAAACGAAAAGTAAGAAATCAAGAATATTTAAGTATGTTTAGGCTAAGTTCAGACAAATTTGGCCAATTTATCAGTTTAAACCAATTGGAAGTAGACTTTGAAAGTTTAGGATTTTTCTTTAGCGGAATTTCAGAATGTTGATTTCAGCTCAAGATTTGGTTTCAGATAGTTGTTGGTGCAAAAAATGTCACGTAAAAGCAAAAATGTTGTTTGAGTTTGTGGACTTTAATCGTGACAAGTTCTTGTGTGGAAACTGGAATCGTATGGTCCTGCTCTAAGTTGCTTATGTAAAATATGTTCTTACAAATTTTTGAGATGCTAGTCCCCATATCATTCCCATGTACGTGTGATTTGAATGTAGGGAACTTTAAGAAAAACTTTCAGTAATGTTCACTTTAACGAAAAACCATATTTTCACACTAAAAAGTCAATCCTGGTACTATTAACTTGACCCTTTATTTTGTCTTTATCGTTAAAACTCAAAGTTTTCAAGCATTTTCATTAGTTATCCTTTGAAATTAATCCTATTTTGCTAGGTTAGGTAGGTTGTTTGGATTAGAGAAGCCCTTGGAAATGAACTATTGTAACCAGTTATGATTCTTGTACCGATCCCGGTCATCTTCTTGGTTAATTAGGCTACCTGTTTGTTGATTTTTTTCTTATTTGCCGCCAGTCCCGTCATTATGACTATCGAATTAGATGACTTAAAAGAGCACTGATCCTTTCCCTATCAACTTTCTTCATGATATCAGTTCACGAGTCCATGAACAGTTTGTTTGAATGCAACCTCAGCGACGTTATCTGCATCTAATAGTACAAGGCTACAAGCACAAGCCTTTCACACGAAGAGAACCAAGAGTACAGCGTGCACCTAAATACGCATTTAAGATTACTTACTCCATTGTCCTGTGCAGGTGCGGTCCTTGCAAAGTGATGGCTCCAAAATTTCAAGAATTGTCCAAGGAGTACCTTGATGTCGTATTTTTAAAGCTTGACTGTAACCAAGAAAATAAGGTTGGTTCTATCTGTCATGGTTGAATTTGTTTTACTCAAGTGCGTCGCTGTGCTATGTCTCTTACGTTTAAAATGGTGATTGTTTCTTGTTGGCAGCCATTGGCGAAGGAGCTTGGGATAAGGGTGGTGCCAACTTTCAAGATCTTGAAGGACAACAAGGTTGTAAAAGAAGTGACGGGGGCCAAATTTGATGATTTAGTTGTTGCTATAGACGCTGTTAGATCGAGCTAAAACCCCTTAGATTATATCTCCATGAGCTGTTTATAACGTAAATAAAAACATCCGCCGGCCTGATTATTCTACTTGTATGTATCCATGTGACGTTTTCTTTGAAATTGCAGTGGAAATTTGAATGAAGAAATGTAAGCAGGTCCATAATGTGCCTTCTTAGAAATAGCATATGGTGTTCATATTATGAGGATTTTCTTGGTACATTACTACATTATAATAAGGATTTTAGGTAAAAGGTGGAGAGATTTTTTTGTACAGGATACGGTTTGGTACACCAAGTGTCAATGAAGAGAATGAGAATTTTTTTTTAAGTGTCCATCTGCTTATCAGACCATGTTCCTGATATACTAAAAAATCTATCAATCGTTTAGTTAAAATCCTTATTAAAATGTACCCAAGAAAATCCTTATCGTGGAAGTCTCGAACTTTCATTTAAAAGATAGTAAAATTTGTGGAAGCTTCTTATTTCTCCCTAACTTACCATAAATAAATTAAAAGCGTAAGTTTAGGTCTAGGCTTTTAAAAGAAAAGAAAAGGCATAATAGAAATATGATAGCCAGCTAACAGGGGCATCTTCCGTGGGGTTGCCGGAATGTTGGAAACTCACACACAACCCAAAATTGCCAGATTCGAATTGAGAGAAAAAAGGAAGAAAAACATGATAAATGAGAAAATTCGGTACAACCACCGATTTTCATAATCTCGGATTTTATCTCTCAATTTTCCTTTAACTTATGCAATTTAGATATTAAAATCAAATAAACTAGAGAAAAAAAATGAGAACACCTTCCTCATTAAGCACATGACCTTGTATAATTACATAAAAACATTACGTGTCAATACATCGTTGGATTGGAATACTACATAACAGTGAACTCATTAACAACGCGTTTCTTTTAGAAGATAGAGCATTATTCAAACTTAAATGTTAAAAACCGCACTGTCATGACCAACGTCCAATCTCGCATATGCAAGAAACTACAAGAGAAATATAAATGCCCTAATGTTCGCCGACAATTACACTGCCACCCTTAAAAAGCTTGGTGGCCTAGGTATAATTACATAAAAACGTTACGTGTCAATATATTGTTGGATTTGAATGCTACATAACAATGAACTCATTAACAATGCGTTTCTTGTATAATTAAATAAAAACACTGTCATAACCAACGGTCAATCTCGCATATGCAAAAACTACAAGAGAAATAGAAATGCCCTAATGTTCGCCGACAATTACACTCCCACCCCTAAAAAGCTTGGTGGCCTTGGTATAATGTTTGCAAGCCAATGAAATGACGCCACCTTAACACAGTGATGCAAAGCTGAAAGACAATAACACCCTTCAAATATTTATAATATAACACCCATAGCTCCACCCAGCCTCTGCCGAGTCTGCAGTGTCTCAATCAAATAGAGAAGATTTGTCGGTTAAAAATTCAAATCCCAAAAGAAAGTCAAGGGTCAAATTTGACAGGTAAACTTTTCTTAATCCATCCTCTTCTCTTTCTCTCTCTAAAACCCAGAACAAGTCGCAGAAGAAGGAGAAGAAGAGGAAGACGAAGAGGAAGAGAGAGAAATCAGAAATGTGTGGGATATTTGCGTATCTGAATTACGACGTCAACAGAGAGAGGCGCTACATTCTTCAGGTGCTTTTCAATGGCCTGAGGCGTTTGGAATACCGGGGATACGATTCCGCCGGGATTTCCATCGATCATTCTTATTCCTTCGATCCAAACACCCCCCAATCTTCCCCGCTTCACCCCCTCGTTTTCCGCCAGGAGGGAAACATCGAGACCCTCGTCAAATCCGTATACCAAGGTAACTCCTTCCATTCTCAATCTTTCTATTCTTGTTCCTTATTTGTTTCTTTCAACTTTCTCTTTGGTTGCCGGGAAAATGGCGGAAAAAATTAACTGGAAACTTTGTTCGGAACGAAAATTGACCCAGAAAAGTGGTCCGGGTTAATTTGGCGGGTCAACCAGTGAGAATGATCGTAGGTTGAATTTCTCTGCGTCATTCCTTTCCGATGAAGTTTTGATTGTTAAGTTGTTAATCGGGATAATATTTTTGTACATTCTGTTTGGTTGCCGAGAAAACGGTGTAGAAAATTAGCGGTAAACTCTTTTTGAACAAAAATTGACCCAGTTAAAGTGGTCAGGTATAATTTGGCGGGTTAACCCAGTAATAGTGATCATTGTTCGATGAAGTTTTGATTGGTTAAGTTGTTAGTGGAGTGGGGTTTATAGAGCAGACAATGGCAGCTTAAGCTTACCTACAGAATGATAATTGTAACGCAAAAAAAAAAAAAAAAGAGCACATAAAAAAAGTTTAGAATTTGGACCTTTTTCTTTCTTGTGTAAAGATTTCTATATCTTGCAAGCAGTAGTTTCTTTAACATCGGTCTCTTTGACATTTTCCTTATGCTGTGACAAACCTTATGGGGACTACGAATTGTATTGCCCTAAAATCATAAATAAATATGGGTAATAGGATTTTGAATTCAACTTTCGGGGTTTTGCAAAGTTCTCACAACTAAGAGAAACTAATCAAATGTTAACGTTGGTTTTGTAAATCCAGAGGTTGCTGAAACAGATTTAAATTTGGAAGAATCTTTCTCTCACCATGCTGGAATAGCACACACCCGATGGGCCACTCATGGAGAGCCAGCTCCAAGGAACAGCCATCCACAGAGCTCTGGTTCTGGAAATGAATTTTTGGTTGTTCACAATGGAGTCATCACTAATTATGAGGTTTGTTTAAGATTTGTGCAGTGAAACTTGTTACGTGTCTCTTGATTGTTGTTTTGGCTTATAGATTAAACAGCCTCTGTCATCAATGGCTTATGCTGATTTACCTTCTTGTTCACTTTTTCAGGCCTTAAAGGAATCACTAGTTCGGCACGGATTCACCTTTGAATCTGAAACAGACACAGAAGTAATTCCAAAGCTTGCCAAATATGTTTATGATAAAGCTAAGGAAGGAGAAGGTAACTTTATATACGATTAGAAGTAGTTAAACATTTGCTTCATAAGTATAACTTACAATTTGGAATTCAAATTTTATATTTGCAAATGTTGAATTGAAATTTATATATAGTACATATGATTATTACTTGCAGTTATCGATTCAGAACTCGTGAACTGATATTTTGACAGTCTTATGTGCTTGTAAATTAGAAAAGAACTTATTAACTGAAATACTAAAAAGGTTTTCCCTATGAATTGTTCTTAGAGGCAAGAAGCACTTTATCACCCTGTAGCTCACATCTTCCTACCATATTTGCCCAAAAGACACAGTAGCTAAGGCAGGAAAAGTGCTTTCATTGGATATGAGTGCATTTTAGGATGAGTGCATTTTACTGTTGTTGGGGGTAGTATATAAAGCCAATCATTGTGTTATGCCAATACTGATAAACTGTATTTCCTTTTATTGTATTGTTTCTTGGAATACTTTTTACTGTTTCACATAAATCTTTGAAGCACAGTCTAGGCTGATATTAGAGTGTGATGTTTATGTTTCAGGTGACCAGACTATCACATTTAGTCAAGTTGTGCTTGAGGTTATGAGGCATCTTGAAGGTGCATATGCCCTGATTTTTAAAAGCCGGCATTATCCAAATGAGTTGATTGCTTGCAAGCGTGGCAGTCCGTTGCTCCTTGGTGTCAGAGTATGCTTTATTTGGAATTAATGCTTAACAGTTGTAGCTAATTTGAAGCTTCTAATTACAAGTGCCCACCACAGTTTCTCATTGACACTTTTGGCTTGATCTCTGTTAGGAATTTAACGAAAATGCTAGCGGTGGATCTGCATTTCACGATGATAATTTCCTTTCAAAAAGTGGACATCCCAAAGAACTCTTTTTATCCAGTGATGCAAATGCTGTAGTTGAACACACTAAAAAGGTTTTGGTGATTGAGGATGGTGAAGTGGTACATCTGAAGGTACTTGAGTATTGTCTTTTATTATGTTTTAATAGGACACATCCATTTTGGCATAATGCTGGGGGAAATTTGAGCTAGTTTTCTTACTCTAACATCATGCCGGGCCAAGATGTTATTGATTCTGGTTTCTATGCTAGTTGTGCTTAATTGCTTTGGAAACTTGAGCTATGTGCTCATAGAAGTTTCTTTTGTTTTTCTCCATTGTGGTGATTGTTTCAGGATGGAGGTGTTTCTATCATGAAGTTCGATAAAGGACAGCATGGTGGCCTTTCAAGGGTTGCATCTGTACAACGAGCTTTGTCCATTCTTGAGATGGAGGTTGAACAAATAAACAAAGGGAGTTACAAACATTATATGCAGAAAGAAATTCATGAACAGCCTGAATCCTTAACTACCACAATGAGGGGGAGACTTTTACGTGGAGGTTCCTGCAAAGCCAAGACTGTTCTCCTAGGTGGACTGAAGGATCACCTTAAAACAATTAGGCGAAGCAGGCGAATTGTTTTCATCGGTTGTGGTACAAGCTACAATGCTGCTTTAGCTGCAAGACCTATTTTGGAAGAACTTTCTGGTCAGTGTTTTTTGTCTGTCAGAAATCCTTTCCCGATTGTTTTCAATAGTTCTGATTCTTTTCTGCTTTATAGGTATTCCTGTCACAATGGAAATTGCTAGTGATTTGTTGGATCGGCAAGGACCTATATACAGAGAAGATACAGCTGTCTTTGTCAGTCAGTCTGGTGAAACAGCAGATACTCTGAGTGCTTTGGAATATGCGTTGGAAAATGGTGCATTGTGCGTTGGCATAACAAATACTGTTGGTAGTGCTATAGCCAGGAATACACACTGCGGTGTTCATATAAATGCTGGCGCTGAGATTGGGGTGGCTAGCACCAAGGTAACTTTGTTACTTTATTCTATTCTTGCTTTTGTGATTTTGTGTTTTAATATGACTGTCTTACCATCATCTTGAATAGGCATACACGAGTCAAATAGTGGTGATGGCTATGCTAGCACTAGCTATAGGAGGTGACACAATTTCTAATCAAGCACGAAGAGAGGCTATAATTGACGGTTTATTTGAGTTACCAAGTAAGTTCCAGCTTTTCTCTTCTTACCATGTCAACTGCAGTGCATTTCTTTATTGTTTTCCAAGAAGTAACTTGTAAGAAGTCATTATAAAATGACTTTGTGGGTTTGTTCATTACGTTCTGTGCAGACAAAGTCAGAGAGGTCCTGAAGCTTGACGGGATGATGAAGGATCTTGCACAGGAACTGATAGCTCAGCAGTCACTTCTTGTGTTTGGGAGAGGATACAACTACGCAACATCTCTAGAGGGTGCTTTGAAGGTAAAGGAAGTGGCCCTTATGCACAGTGAAGGAATACTAGCCGGTGAAATGAAACATGGCCCTTTGGCTTTAGTTGATGAAACTCTCCCTACACTTGTGATTGCCACCCGTGATGCTTGCTTCAGGTTTGTCCTGTCACAGACTCACAGTTGGGAACACTTGCATGCTTTTGCAAACGTACCTGATTTTCTTATTAATGACCTGTGGTAATTTACAGTAAGCAGCAGTCAGTTATTCAGCAGCTTCATGCCCGCAAAGGTCGACTCATAGTAATGTGTTCAAAAGGAGATGCTGCATCAGTGTGCCCTGGGGGGACTTGTCGAGTGATTGAAGTTCCTCAGCTTGAGGATTGTCTTCAACCCGTAGTTAACATTGTTCCATTGCAGGTATTTATGCATTTTTCTCCTGGCTTTATATTGCACATAACATTAGTATTTAGGTTGGAGCTTCTCATGCCAGACTTTAATGCTTAAGCCGTATTTACTTTTTTATTTATTTATTTTATAATTATTATTAATAGTGTGACTCTGTATAGATAGATGATAGATGGATGGATAGTTCTTCTTCATTCGAACTTGTCCGGATCTCCCACAAAAATGTGATATCTTTGTTTTCTTTCCCTGCTGCAGCTGCTGGCATACCATCTCACCGTTTTAAGAGGTTTCAATGTGGATCAGCCTCGGAATCTTGCAAAGAGCGTGACTACGCAGTAAAGAAGTTGAATGGATGGACATACCTGAATATACTTGTGTGTGTGTTTTAAATTATGCTGAGGAACAATATTAGGACCTTTTGTTAAGAGAGATTATTTTGCTGAGGTTGTAATATATGTATGATGCTCTGCTGAGCTTGTACATCTTCGGCTTTGTAAATCTTTTGGTACTATGAACAATGCTAACCACCCTGCCCCTAATTGCATTTCGAATTAGATGCCTTGTATAAAAAGAAACAAAAGTGATTTTCATTTTACCTCCATCTATACCAAAAATTTTAAAAATCAGTGAAACGAGTGGAATTTTTAATTTTCGATCTTATAAAAAGGGAAAACTATTAAAAATAATTTGAAAATTTTGAATTTTAACGATAAAGATAAAATAAAGGGTAAAATGAATAGTATTATAATTAATTTTTTAAAATAAAAATATAGTATTTCGTTAAATTAAACTGTATCGGGAATTTTTCGTTAAAGTTATGGGAGTCCGTTTCGGGCAGAAGCAAAGCTAGTCAAGTCGAACGCCCTGAAACCCTAAATGCTAAAAGAACCCAGCCACCGCCTCCGCCTCCGCCCTAGCCCCCCCCCCCCCCCCCCAAAAAAAATTGTCGAAGAAAGAAGCAGCAGCAACTCAGATACTTGGCGGAAACAATATGGGCGTTCTTCAACTATTTGACGGCGGCAGCGACTCCGAGAACGACGACGTACCGCAGCTCAAAATCAATGAAGATTTCGCTCGCAGGTACGAACACAACAAGAAGCGGGAGGAGCTCCAGCGCTATGAGGAACTGAAGAAGCGAGGCCTCGTGGCTGACCCCTCCGATGCTTCAGACTCTGAACCGGATTTTGAATCGGACGACGACTACGTCCATGTCGCCAATTCCAAGAAGAGAGAATTGGAGTTTTTGGATGGTCTGCTCAAGGTGAAAAAGCATGACCCTATCTTGAAAAACAAAGATGTTGTTTTGTTTAATTCTGATGGGGCTGAAATTATCGGAAACAATGGAGGAGAGGGAGAGGGAAGGGCGAAGAATAGGAGGAAGATGTACTTGAAAGATGTTAACGCTAAGCATTTGATCGAGGACGGCCCGGAACTGGCGGAGGAGGATGACAAGAACATTGGTAAAAACAGTAAGGTCTACAACGAAGAGCAAGAGCGGATAAGGAGAGAATTCTTACAGGCCGCCGCAACCGAGGAGGATGATGATGGTGAGTTTTTGGTAGAGAAGAATAAGAATGCTGCGGGGGATGATGATGGTGATAGTGTTGATAATGATCAGTATGAGAAGGCATTGGATGAGTGTTTCCCCGAATCTGATGAAAATGCTATGTTTCTCAAGAAGTTCTTTAAGGATCAGCTGTGGAAGGAGGATAAGGATCCCGAGTTAAAGGAGGAGGATTTGGAGATGGTGTCTGAGGATGAGATGGAGATCGAAAGGCAGGAGGAGTATGAGCACAGGTTCCAGGAGAATGCAGGTGATCGGATTATGGGGCATTCCAGGCAAGTTGAGGGGTCGGTGAGGAAGAAGGTCAAGGCGAGGAAGGAGCAGAGGAAGAGCAAGGAGGAGAGGATGGAGATTGCAAGGTTGGAGAGGGAGGAGGAGTTGAGGCATTTGAAGAATTTGAAGAAGAAGGAGAATGACGAGAAGGTTAAGAAGATAATGGAGATTGCGGGACTTAAGGAGGGCGAGGTGTCTACATTTAATCCAAAGGAGTTGGAGAAGGAATTTGATCCACAAGAGTATGATAGGATGATGAAGAAGGCTTTTGGTGAGAAGTATTATCAGGCAGAGGATGCTGACTTAGAGCATTATAGTGATATGGACAAGGATGATGATGAGATTGAGAAACCGGACTTTGATAGGGAGGATGAGTTGCTTGGGCTTCCTAAAGGTTGGGATACTGTTGGTTCTGGTGACGGGTTCTTAGCTGCAAGGGAGAAGGCTTTGAAGCGGAAAAAGGAAAATGTTGGTGACCATGAGGAAGAGGAAGAGGAAGAGGAAGAGGAAGACGAAGTGGAAGAGGAAGGGGAAGAGGAAGTGGAAGAGGAAGAAGAAGAGGAAGTGGAAGAGGAAGAGGAAGAGGAAGATGAAGAGGAAGAGGAAGAGGAAGGAAAAATGAGTGAGGAAGATAAACAAGAGAAAAAGCGTAAATTAGCTTTATTGGAGAGAGCTAAGAAGGAGATGATGGATGAATACTATAAGTTGGATTATGAGGATACAATTGGAGACTTGAAGACCAGATTCAAGTATGCTAAAATAAAACCTAATAGATATGGCTTGACTACTGCTGAGATATTAGCGATGGATGAAAAGGAGTTGAATCAATATGTGTCTTTAAAGAAGCTTGCCCCTTATACAGAGAAAGAGTGGAAGGTACCAAACAACAAGAGAATGGAGATAAAGCAGAAAGCTAAGGAGATTTTCAGACAAGGAAATGTGGGTAATAAAAAGAATCGCAAGAAGCTGAGAATAAGTGAAGCAGCTAAGGGTTCAAGCTTATCAAAGGGTGCCGCAGGGCAATCATCAATGGCTGCCCCGGAACATGGGAAAGAACAAGTAGGGGACTCAAATGGTGATAAAAAAGAATCCAGGAGTGCTAGAAGAAGGCGTCTCCAAGCTGCACGAAAATTACCAGCTTCTAGGCTCATGGCATATGGGGTGGTACCTGTAAAATCTAAGAAAAAAGGGAAGCACTGATCTGAACCACTTGTTAAATCAGAGCAGTAGACAGGTAATTCTTTCACAAACTTATAACCTTAAGCTTATATCATACAGTGTTTGTTTCTTTTTTTTGTTGTTGTTGTCTTGCCCCTCTCCCTTTTTTGCATTGTATGTTTCTGTACTGGTTTAATGCTTTGATGTGGTTGCTGGAAATAAATTGTTATTGCCCCTAGTGCGTGGAAGCTCTTTGTAGGTCAAAGTCAGTCTTTTTCAGGTAAAATTGGTTGTAGGTATACAAGCTGATACTATAATGGGGGGCATGTCCTATTGTATGGTTTAGTCATTGGAAGGGAGAACATTGAATGGGTTAGGGCAGTGGAAAGGAGAAATTGTGCAATGGCATGCTGAACTCTGGTGAATGTTATCACTGTTGCACCTTAGATTTATATCTGTACTATTATGCTTGAGGAAAGGAAAAGCAAGACTGGAAGAACACCATGATTGAGTTGTACTAATGCGAACCGTAGTCATTTATAAAGTTGTGTATAGAACTAGAAGCCCATCCATTTCTGATGCATAAATATTTCTTTGCACAAGTGATGTTCATTGAAACCATACCGGTCTTTTAGTCATTTTCTGCGATTTCCTGTTTGTTAGCTAGGTTAATTCTTAGCCTTAGTCTCATACACTTTAGATTAAGCCAAAACAATGCCTTATTCTTTAATTTTGTTTACATATGTCTGTGGGTGGTAAATATTTCATAGCATCGGTGTGATCTCCTTCAATGTTATGGATTATGTAGACTGATGCTCTTTTTGGATTTCAGTTGAAGTCATACACGTTAGCTCATTTGGTTCTCATGTCCATAGGTAGTGGTTGTTTGGTATTTATAACATGAAGACGGACTACAATTTTGCAAAGGCGAAGTATATTGAGGGTTTTATTGAGTTGATAGCATAGCAGAGGCTAACCAGGTGAGAACAAGTTGAAAGGAAGACTTGTCGATTGAGATTGTCACTTTTTGTTTTTGCATTTTATGTAAACTTACGGTTTAGAAATCTAAGTAAACTAAAATCATCGTTGTTTTCCTGTTCTTGAATACAGCTATTTATCAATGTGGACGATATGCCAAGGGTTTCTTATGTACAATCTTGTTCATGTGTTCTATTACAATCAAATTGAATATTTCTTATTTTATGTGTTGACAAGTGATCTCCGCACATTTTTTCTTTGTTTTCTGCATGTCATCAATATACCATGGGAATTGGTTATACTACGTTGCAATATTTCAGTACCACACATACCCACTTTAAATGGCTCAATTGTCAAGACATGAAAAAGGAATCAAATTGGTTACATATGGAAACACAAACCCAAATTAGCTAGTTATCCATCCTGCATTCTATAACTTCCCACTTCCAACCCAGCACATATTAACACTATTTAAAAACACCCCAACGACACACTGTCTTTGTGTCCCCTCCCAACCAAACCAACCAAAAAAAAAATGTCGTTTTCCTCAAAACCTTTAAACAATCAGAACCGCTCAACAAACACAACAGAAACTCGCTCTCTTCTCTATCTCTCACGGTCTCACCCGGGATCACAGCACGAGGGTAAGAAGGAAAGATGGGTTCTTTCCCCAAATCCCTAAATTCTGAAACATGGGTTTTGATCCTCTGCGTCGTGGTCGTGGCGCTCCTCCTCCCCCTCCCTACCAGCCGATCTTCGTCGTCGAGCATCTACGACCACCTGCGGAAGCAGGGCTTGCCGATCGGCCTTCTCCCCAAAGGCATAACCGACTATTCTCTCAACGGCACCACCGGCGAATTCCGAGTGTTGCTAGAGCAGCCCTGCCACGCCAAGTTCGAGAGCCAGGTGCTCTACGATTTTAACGTTTCCGGCTTTCTGTCTTTCGGACGAATCGCCAACTTATCGGGCGTGTCGGCTCAGGAGCTCTTCCTCTGGTTTCCTGTGAAGGGGATCAGAGTCGATGTACCAAGTTCCGGCCTCATTTACTTCGACGTCGGCGTCGTCGACAAGCAGTTCTCTTTGTCCCTCTTCGAATCGCCACCTGATTGCACCGCCGTTGACCCTTCTGATCCCAACTTCAATCCTGCCGCCCAGGACACCAACCACTATTCCTCTTCCCCATCTGGGTCGTCGTCGTTTGAGGTTAATTCTTATAATCTTCTTCGTTTTGTGTCCTGGGGTTTTGTTGATCAGATTAAGGTTTCCAATTTTAGGATTTACTATGGTTTCATTATGTTTTTGTTTAGGAACAATGTTATGCTTTCTCAGCTAATTCATTAGTTAAAGAAAGAACACACATAATTTGCTGGTTGAAACAATTTGTAAGGAGTGGACAACTAGGCACGAACCAACCGTTAGGGTTTAGGGTGTGTGTTCAATTGAGATTTTAAAGGATTTTGACGGAGTTATAAGTCCATGGATTTGAGGGGGGTTTGGATTGACTTCCATAGACTCCACATGGACTTTGAGTGAATTATATATGGATTTTTTTGTCAGAAATTTATTATAGATTTTAGTGGATTCTAATAGACATGAGCTATTTAGGGCTCATTTGGTAGAAAGGATTAGATTGAAGGGGATAAACCTCTAAATTCAAGGCATATTGAAACTCGATGAGAATGATTTTTCATTGTGAGGGGATTAGAAGAGGATTAGACATGAAGAAAACTTCTCCCATCTAATCCTCCCACTGCGGAAAGGATTGGAATGGATAATGTTTCTTCTTGAGCAATCCTTCTCCTACCTCTAAGTTGGTCACAATTTTTTCGTTTCTTTTTTCAACATACCAAACTAGGCCTTGGTGATCTGATTTATGGGCGTTTCCATTAGTTTCAAATTTCCAATATCCGGAATGGTGGTGGGCCATCATGTGTGGTGTTGGTGGTAGTAGTATAGGTAGTGGTGGTGGACTAATAAAGTGTACACTAGTATGCAGGGATTTAATTTAGTGGAACATGGGGTGGATTGTAGAATTTCATGTAACTCACAAACTCTGGATAAATTTTGAGTCGACTCTTCCAATAACTGGACCTTTTGGTATACGCTTGATTCATGCGTGTAAATATGTAGCACATTCTTCCCTATTAATTTTTTGGGTTTTGTTCCGCCTCCTTTTTCTGTGTCTTATGTCCAGTTGAATTAAACTTAGAATCCATGCGGAAGATTTCATTCTTGTGAAAGCATTGAATACATTGTCAGTAGCTTCTAAGGGTTTGAACAGCTTTGTTGTTGCTGTAATTGTTGTCTGTCTGTCTGGAGGGTTTATGTATTATTCAATATTCATTGAGTATAGAACAATCTTGAGGTTGAAATTATTTTCAAATGTATATTCTTCTTGTGCGATGGACAACTAACATTACAGGAATTTTCATCAAGACAAAAAAAATTCTTTGGACCCGATATGTTACATGAATATACTCTTCCTTTAAAATTTCAAGTTAGTTTGTTTTCTGGCTGGTGATGTTAGTCTTGGTTTCATTTTGAGATTTTCAACTAGTCTGCAATTGCAAGGATTCATTATAGCGAACCCAAGCAGTATCAATCTGTTGAGGCATTTTGATCTTTGTTTGGATTAGTATTTACCTATTATTTTCTCTTTCTCCTCTCATTTAACTTCTTTATGCTGATATTTTGGGTGGTTTAAGAAATATCTGTTCTTCACTTTGTCAACTGTTGGTAGATGAGATTTAATATATAGAGCATGTAAAATTCTGAGTGGATGTGTGTAAGTTTACGATGTGATTCTTGTTTTTATGGATTATGAAATTTCATTAATTATCGCGCCGCCGCTTGATGTTTCCTTACCACTTTCAATTAATTTTTTTGTGTCTGATAGAGCTGGTGCTAAAGTTGTTGAATATTAAATTTGCAGAATGAATCACTGAATCTTGGGTATGGAGGTGGTCGGAGAAGTGAGCTGAGGGCTGATTCTTAGGTTGTGGAGGCGGAGATATGATTGAAGTTAACTCAATCAACTCTGGGGACTTCTATATGATTTTACTGCTCCTCTTTTCTCTGAAGTGGATGTCAAAGGTTCTAGTTTGGCAGGTCCTAAGCTTTAAGTACGTGTGCTTGGTTGCTTGCTATGCTGTATGTATATGTTGGTCGGGTACTTGTGTCTTTGCGGGGAAAATTAGAGCAATTTTGGTAAAGATGAGAGTGAATGTGGAAGAGGCAATGAAGATAGGGTGAGACAGGGAGAGATGGGATCATGGGTGACTAGTTTTCTTGAAATCTGTGCCAATTACTATATCATCTAAGTATTACATATTATAGATACAATGACATGAGTTCTGGATTGAGTTTCTTCTGTAAATGATATGGGTGAAAAAATTGATTTCTTTTGTGATAGTATATGTTGAGATTTTTTGGTTCCTCCGCTTGGCATGATATTCCCTTCTTTCTTTTGTCTATACATTTTGTAGCTTTACTTATGAAAATTTTGGTACTGAACTCATTGATTATTCAAATTGAGAGCTTGAAACTGTAGTATTATAGGAGTTGGATAAACATAGGGAGGTCAATATCATTGTACCACATTGTGGGTCACCGTCTCATCTTTATTAGTCGTGTTAATGGAGGGTCTTTTCGACCCCGATAGCCCCATAAGTACACAGCCCATAGGAACATAGGTCCAAAGGAACACAGGTCAAAAGGAAAGTCAATGTCCAATGAGCATGGAAAAGTGAAGCCGACCGCTTCAAGAAGCCCATGGCCTTCGAGAGTCCTGTCAACGATCAAGTCGAGCACTTCCTCATAAAGTGCTTTTCGAGCACCAAAGGTCAAGTTGTCAGTTGGCCACTGACAACTTTAAGGCACGAGATCCTAAGAACACAAGGAATGTGAAACGACTTCACGAGTTATGAGGTCACGCCTGTCTCCTGCACCTTAGATACAGGGCCACCTCGATTCCGCCACTAACCCGCAATGGACATGTGCTCCAAGCACATGTTCTTAACAGCACTAGCTCCCGACTCATGAGTCTGGCGATTGATAGGATTCTGATCCGAGCGACCACAGATGAAGAAGCCAATCACTAAAGGCACCCTATACTAGAAAGGCTACGCAACACCAAGGTGCCACCCTCAAACCCATGACCTATTATAGCCAAGCGCTACTTGTAACCTTGTTCCTAAATTTATCCAAGAAACTCAGTGGACGTGGTTTAGTTTTGAAAAGTGAACCATTTAAGTTGTGTCTATGATCATTTGTTTGCGAAGCCCAAGTCCAACAAGGAGAAACATTCAACTCATTCAACCTTTGTTAGCCTCACCAGTTTTGAGCGTTAACAAAGAGAATGATTTACATAAAATGTATTCGTCAAGTTTTTCCATGATTAACTTCCAATTAGAGGCGGTACGGTTTTGTACAAAATAATATCGTCGCTGTTGCATTTTACCGTCAAAGATTATCCATCAAACAAGCTCAACTTGGGCCTCGGAATAAAACATCCAAGCCCAATTCTCAAATCTTTCTCTCACTTTCACTTTGATTTTCTCACACCACACGACACATAGCAACCCTAAACCTAGCAGCTAGCAGCTAGCAGCTATGGCCTCTCTCCTCCACCTCTCCGCCACCCCCAAAACCCTAATCCCCAAATCTTACATTCCCTCCTCCGCGTTGCGCGCTTTCCCCTCAACCCTCTCCACCCGGTCACTCTCCTTCCCTCAACTTGTTGGCCGAAAATCCAAACCCAAATCCTCCACCATTACCTGCAGCACACCGACCCCCGCCACGGATCGATTGATCTCCGCTGTCGCTTACACCCTCCCTTTCTTCAACTCCCTCCAGTATGGACGCTACCTGTTTATCCAATTCCCCAAATTGGGCCTCCTCTTCGAACCCTTGATCCCCTTGCTGAGCCTCTATCGGTCGATGCCGTACTCGAGCTTCGTGGCCTTCTTTGCCCTCTACCTGGGCGTCGTCAGAAACCCAAGCTTCAACCACTACGTGCGGTTCAACGCGATGCAGGCGGTGACGCTGGACGTCCTGTTGGTACTGCCGCTGCTGGTCCAGAGGATTTTCAGTCCGGGTCGGGCCGGGTTGGGGTACAAGCTCATGGTTTGGGGGCATAATGGTATTTTCGTCTTCAGCGTTTTCTGCTTCGTTTATGGTTTGGTTAACTGCATTTTGGGTCGGACTCCGTACCTGCCCTTTGTTGCTGATGCCGCCGGCCGGCAGCTCTGAAAAATCACAACTTTTCCAATTTTGGTCCGGCTTTTGTGTTGTATAATTTCATTTTATAATTTTATTTGCTTAATTGTATAACCAATTTCAATTCCAGTTTCGGTTGGTTGATTTGTCTGTTGGTGCATTTCTTATCTTGGCAACGTAATTAATTAAGAGCTCTAAGGATTGATATTTGAAAATAATAATCGTTGTTAACTTAAAACATTGTTTGTAAAATTGACTAATTTTATTATTTTGCGAAATATTTTTTATGAGCATGTTGTTGACAACTTTGTATGGCATATTTAATAGAAATATAAAGCAATGAGGCTTGAAACATTGTTAAAATCGGGTTTCACTCTCAATAGTATCAATGGAAAGTTTTACTTTAATTTTTATAACTTCACGGTCAAGCGAACGTGAAACTAAGAAAACTAAGAAAATAAGTGAAAAATATATGTATATTTAGTATATTTGGAAGCGGTTTAAAGGTTTAATAAGCAATAAATATACATTTAGTATAATATTTGAACCGAAAACTAAGAAAATAAATGAAAAATATAGTGGCGATGCTCAAAACATTGTTAAAATAGCGTCCCACCCTCAAGAATATCAACAGAAAGTCATATTTTAATTTTCAAGACTTAACGGTGAGACAAAGGTGAAAATAAATCGTTTGAACGAGAGTGTATGTACGAATTTACAAAATCAACAAAAAATTGTGAGTGGTAACCCACGTTTTTTGTCAAAAGTGCGAAATTTTTATTTTCGCGAAAATTCCGTGAGCATTAAAGAAAACTTTATAAGGCATTTGGAAGCAGTTTTATAGTGTATTGAGCAATAAATGCATATTTAGTATAATATTTAAGCCGAAAACTAAGAAAATAAGTGAAAATTATAGTAGTTAGGCTCAAAACATTGCTCAATAGGATTCCATCCTTATGAATAAAGTATGAATAAAAAATACAACAGTGAGGCTCAAAACATTAATAAAATGGGGTTTCACTCTCAAGAATATCAACGAAAAGACATACTTTATTTTGAAAACTTCGCGGTGAGGCGAAGGTGAAAATAAATAGTTTGAATGATGATTTATGTACGAATTTGCAAAACTGACCAAAATCGTGAGTGTTAACCTACGTTTTTTGGTCAAAAATGAAATTTTTTATTTTTGCGAAATATTTTACACGAGCATTAAGGAAAACTTTATAAGGTGCTTGGAAGCGGTTTTATGATTTATTGAGCAACAAATGTATACTTAGTAGATTATTTAAGCCGAAAACTAAAAAAATAAGTGAAAAATACAATATTGAGGACCAAGACATTGTCAAATGGGGTTCCACCCTTAAGAATCTCAATGGAAAGTCTTACCCTAATTTTCAAAATTTCACGATGAGGCGAAGGTGAGAATAAATAGTTTGAATTATGATTTATGTACGAATTTGTAAAACTGATTAAATATAGTGAATAACCCATGTATTTTTGGTCAAAAATGAAATTTTTTATTTCTGTACATATTTTCCGCGAGCATTAAGGAAAACTTTTTAAGGTGTTTGGAAGCGGTTTTATGATTTATTGAGCAACAAATGTAATCTTAGTAGAACATTTAAGCCGAAAACTGAAAAAAATATGTGAAAAATACAATAGCAAGGACCAAAACATTGTCAAGTGAAGTAGCACCCCCAAGAATCTCTGTGCAAAGTTTCCCCTTAATTTTCAAAAAACTTCACATTGAGGCGAAGGTGAAAATAAATAGATTGAACGGTGATTTATGTACAAATTTGCAAAACCGACTAAAAGCCGGTGAGTGTTAACCCACGTTTTTTGGGTCAAAAATGAAATTTTTTATTTTTGAGAAATATTTTCCGCAAGCATTAAGGAAAACTTTATAAGATGTTTGGAAGTGGTTTTATGATTTATTGAGCAACAAATGTATACTTAGTAGAATATTTAAGCCAAAAATTGAAAAAACAAGTGAAAATTACAATAGTGAGTACCAAAACATTATCAAATGGAGTTCCACCCTCAAGAATCTCAACGGAAAGTCTTACCTTAATTTTTAAAATTTCAAGGTGAGGCGAAGGTGATAACAAATACATTGAACGATGGTTTATGTACAAATTTGTAAAATCGACTAAAAATCATGAGTGTTAACCCACGTTTTTTGGTCAAAAATGAAATTTTTTATTTTTGCAAAATATTTTCCACGAGCATTAAGGAAAACTTTGTAAGGTGTTTGGAAGCAGTTTTATGATTTATTGAGCAACAAATGTATACTTAGTAGAATATTTAAGTCGAAAACTGAAGAAAAAAAAGTGAAAAATACAATAGTGAGGACCAAAACATTGTCAAATGGGGTTCCACCCTCAAGAATCTCAACGGAAAGTCTTACCTTAATTTTTAAAATTTTCAGGATGAGGCGGAGGTGAGAACAAATAGTTTGAACTATCATTTATGTACGAATTTGTAAAATCGACTAAAAATAGTGAGTGTTAACCCACGTCTTTATGGTCAAAAATGAAAATTTTTATTTAATGTAAATATTTTCTGTGAACATTAAGGAATTTTTTTTAAGGTGTTTGGAAGCAGTTTTGTAATTTATTGAGCAATAAATGTACACTTAGTAGAATATTTAAGCCGAAAACTGAAAAAATAAGTGAAAAATACAATAGCGAGGACCAAACCATTGTCAAGTGAAGTTCCACCCCCAAGAATCTCTGTGGAAAGTTTCCCCTTAATTTTTAAAACTTCACATTGAGGCGAAGGTGAAAATAAATAGATTGAATGGTGATTTATGTACGAATTTGCAAAACCGACTAAAAACCATGAGCACCCACGTTTTTTTGGTCAAAAAAATGAATTTTTTTATTTTTGGGAAATATTTTTTGTGAGCATTAAGGAAAACTTTATAAGGTGTTTGGAAGTGGTTTTATGATTTATTGAGCAACAAATGTATACTTATTAGAATATTTAAGCCGAAAACTGAAAAAATAAGTGAAAAATACAATAGTGAAGACCAAAACATTGTCAAATGGGGTTCCACCATCAAGAATCTCAACGGAAAGTCTTACCTTAATTTTCAAAATTCATGGGGAGGCGAAGGTGAAAACAGATATACTGAACGATGATTTATGTACGAATTTATAAAACCGACTAAAAATCGTGAGTGTTAACCCACATTTTTTTTGTTAGAAATGCAAATTTTTATTTTTGTGAAATATTTTCGGCGAGCATTAGGGAAAACATTGTAAGGTGTTTGGAAGTGGTTTGATGATTTATTGAGCAACATATGTATACTTAGTAAAATATGTAAACCGAAAATTGAAAAAATAAGTGAAAACTACAATAGTGATGACCAAAACATTGTCAAATGGGGTTCCACCCTCAAGAATCTCAGCGGAAAGTTTTACCTTAATTTTCAAAATTTCACAATGAGGCGAAGGTGAAAGCTAATAGTTTGTACGATGATTTATGTACGAATTTGTAAAACCGACTAAAAATCGTGAGTGTTAACCCACGTTTTTTTGGTAAAAAATGAACATTTTTATTTTTGGGAAATATTTCCGCAAGCACTAAGGAAAACTATATAAGGTGTTTGAAAGCAGTTTTATGATTGATTGAGCAACAAATATATACTTAGTGGAATATTTAAGCCAAAAATAGAAAGAAGTATGTGAAAAATACTATAGTGAGGACCAAAAAAATTGTCAAATGGGGTTCCACCCTCAAGAATCTCGATGGAAAGTCTTACCTTAATTTTCAAAATTTCACGGTGAGGCGAAGGTGAAAACAAATAGATTGGATGAATGATTTATGAACAAATTTGTAAAACCGATTAAAAATCATAAATGTTAACCCACATTTTTTTGGTCAAAAATGAAAATTTTTATTTTTGGGAAATATTTTTTGCAAGCACTAAGGAAAACTTTATAAGGTGTTTGAAAGCGGTTTTATGATTTATTGAGCAACAAATGTATACTTAGTAGAATATTTAAGCTGAAAACTGAAGAAGAAAAAATATGTGAAAAATACAATAATGTGGACCAAAACATTGTCAAATGGGGTTCCACCCTCACGAATCTCAATGGAAGTCTCACCTTAATTTTCAAAACTTCACATTAGGTTAAGCTGAAAATAAATAGATTGAACGGTCATTTATGTACGAATTTGCAAAACCAACTAAAAGCAGTGAATACCACCCACATTTGTTTTGGTCAAAAATGAAATTTTTTTTTTGAGAAATATTTTCCGCGAGCATTATGGAAAACTTTATAAGGTGTTTGGAAGTGGTTTTATGATTTATTGAGCAACAAATGTATACTTGGTAGAATTTTTAAACCAAAAACTGAAAAAACAAGTGAAAAATACAATAATGAGGACCAAAACATTGTCAAATGAAATTCCACCCTCAAGAATCTCAACGGAAAGTCTTACCTTAATTTTCAAAATTTCAAGAAGAGGCGAAGGTGAAAACAAATACATTGAACGATGGTTTATTTACAAATTTGTAAAATCGACTAAAAATCGTGAGTTAATACCCACATTTTTTTTGGTCAAAAATGAAAATTTTTATTTTTGTGAAATATTTTCTGCAAGCATTAAGGAATACTTTATAAGGTGTTTGGAAGCGGTTTTATGATTTATTGAGCAACAAATGTATACTTAGTAGAATATTTAAGCCGAAAACTGAAAAAAAAAAAAAAAAAGAAGTGAAAAATACAATAGTGAGGACCAAAACATTGTCAAATGGGGTTCCACCTTCAAGAATCTCAACAGAAAGTCTTACCTTAATTTTTAAAATTTCATGATGAGGTGAAGGTGAGAACAAATAGTTTGAACAATGATTTATGTATGAATTTGTAAAACCGAATAAAAATAGTGAGCGTTAACCCACGTCTTTTTGGTCAAAAATGAATTTTTTTATTTAATGTAAATATTTTCCGCAAGCATTAAGGAAAACTTTATAAGGTGTTTGAAAGCGGTTTTATGATTTATTGTGCTACAAATGTATACTTAGTAGAATATTTAAGCTGAAAACTAAAGAAAAAAAATGTGAAAAATACAAGAATGTGGACCAAAACATTGTCAAATGGGGTTCCACCCTCAAGAATCTCAATAGGAAGTCTCACCTTAATTTTCAAACCTTCACATTGAGATTAAGCTGAAAATAAATAGATTGAACAATGATTTATGTACAAATTTGCAAATCCGACTAAAGGCTGTGAATGTTGTTAACCTACATTTTTTTGGTCAAAAATGAAATTTTTTATTTTTGCGAAATATTTTCCACGGGCATTAAGGAAACTTTTATAAGGTGTTTGGAAGAGGTTTTATGATTTATTGAGCAACAAATGTTAACTTAGTAGAATAGTTAAGCCAAAAACTGAAAAAATAAGCGAAAAATACAATAGTGAGGACTAAAACATTGTCAAATGGGGTTCCACCCTCAAGAATCTCAACGGAAAGTCTTATCTTAATTTTCAAAATTGAGCAATGAGGTGAGGTGAAAACAAATAGATTGAACGATGATTTATGTACGAATTTGTAAAACATACTAAAAATCGTGAGTGTTAACCCACGTTTTTTTAGTCAAAAATAAAAATTTTATTTTTGTAAATATTTTCCGCGAGTAATAAGGAAATTTTTTTAAGGTGTTTGGAAGTGGTTTTATGATTTATTGAGCAAAAAATGTATTCTTAGTAAAATATTTAAGCTGAAAACTGAAGAAAAAAAATAGGTGAAAAATACAATAGTGAAGAGCAAAACATTGTCAAGTGGTGTTCCACCCTCAAGAATCTCTATGGAAAGTCTCCCCTTAATTTTCAAAACTTCACATTGAGGTGAAGGTGAAAATAAATATATTGAACGGTGATTTATGTACGAATTTGCAAAATCAACTAAAAACCGTGGGTGCTAACCCACATTTTTTGGTCAAAAATATAGATTTTTATATTGGCGAAATATTTTCTGCAAGCATTAAGGAAAACTGTATAAGATGCTTGGAAGCGGTTTTATGATTTATTGAGTACTTAGTAGAATATTTAAGGCCAAAACTGAAACAGAAGTGCAAAATACAATAGTGAGGACCAAAACATTATCAAATGGGGTTTCACCTTCAAGAATCTCAACGAAAAGTCTTATCTGAATTTTCAAAATTTCTCGATGTGGCGAAGGTGAAAACATATAGATTGAATGATGATTTATTTACGAATTTGTAAAACTGATTAAAAATCGTCTAACACCCATGTTTTTTTTGGTCAAAAATGCAAATTTTTATTTTTGGGAAATATTTTCTGCGAGAGCATTAAGGAAAACTTTGTAAGGTGTTTGGAAGTGGTATGATGATTTATTGAGCAACAAATGTATACTTAGTAGAATATTTCAACTGAAAACAGAAAAAATAAGTGAAAAATACAATAGCGAGGACCAAAGCATTGTCAAATGAGGTTCCACCCTCAAGAATCTCAACGGAAAGTCTTACCTTAATTTCAAAATTACATAGTGAGGCTAAGGTGAAGATAGATAGATTTAACAATGATTTATGTACGAATTTATAAAATCGACAAAAAATCGTAAGTGTTAACCCACATTTTTATTTTGTCAAAAATGAAAAACTTTATTTTTGCAAAATATTTTCCATGAGCATTAAGGAAAACTTTATAAGGTGTTTGGAAGCGATTTTATGATTTTTTATTGGGCAACGAATGTATGCTTAGTAGAATATTTAAGCCGAAAAATGAAAAAATAAGTGAAAAATACAATAGTGAGGACCAAAACATTGTCAAATGGGGTTCCACCCTCAAGAATCTCAATGGAAAGTCTCGACTTAATTTTCAAAACTTCACTTTGAGGCGAAGGTGAAAATAAGTAGATTGAACGGTGATTTATGTACGCATTTGCAAAATCGACTAAAAACCATAAGTGTTAACCCACGTTTTTTTGTCAAATTTGAAAATATTTATTTTTGCGAAATATTTTCCACGAGCATTAAGGAAAACCTTATAAGGTATTTGGAAGCAGTTTTTTTATTTATTGAGCAACAATTGTATACTTAGTAGAATATTTAAGCCGAAAACTGAAAAAATAAGTGAAAAATACAATAGTGATGACCAAAACATTGCCAAATGGGGTTCCATTGTCACATCCCGGCCCGAGGCCCACCACATCCCGGGCCCGCTCCACCACGTAGCACGATATTGTCCGCTTTGGGCCAACCACGCCCTCATGGTTTTGTTTTTAGGAACTCACACGAAAACTTCCCAGTGGGTCACCCATCATGGGAGTTCTCTCTTGCGCTACTCGCTTAACATCCAAGTTCCGATGAACTCTGAAGCCAGTGAGCTCCCAAAAGGCCTCGTGCTAGGTAGAGATGAGAATATACATATAAGGATCACTCCCCTGGGTGATGTGGGATCTTACATCCACCCCCAAGAATCTCAACGAAAAGTCTCACCTTAATTTTCAAAACTTCACATTCAGGCGAAGGTGAAAATAAATAGATTGAACGGTGGTTTATATACAAATTTGCAAAACCGACTAAAAGTCGTGATCCATGTTTTTTTGGCCAAAAATGAAATCTTTTATTTTTGCGAAATATTTTCCGCGAGCATTAAGGAAAACTTTATAAGGTGTTTGGAAGCGGTTTTACGATTTATTGAGCAACAAATGTATACTTAGTGGAATATTTAAGTGAAAAATACAATAGCAAGGACCAAACATTGTCAAATGGGGTTCTACCGTCAAGAATCTCAATGGAAAGTCTCAACTTAATTTTCAAAACTTCACATTGAGGCGAAGGTGAAAATAAATAGATTGACCGGTGACTTATATACGAATTTGCAAAACCGACTAAAAGCCTAACACCCACGTTTCTTTGGTCAAAAAAGAAATTTTTTTTTTTTTTTGCAAAATATTTTCCGCAAGCATTAAAGAAAATTTATAAGTGAAAATTAATCCGAAAATTGAAAAAGTAAGTGAAAATTACAATAGTGAGGACCAAAATATTGTCAAATGGAGTTCCACCCTCAAGAATCTCAACGGAAAGTATTACCTTAATTTTCAAAATTTCACGGTGAGGCGAAAGTCAAAACAAATACATTGAATGATGGTCTATGTTTAAATTTGTAAAACTAACTAAAAATCGTGAGTTGTTACCCACGTTTTTTTGGTCAAAAATGAACTTTTTTTTTAAAATATTTTCCACAAGCATTAAGGAAAACTTTATAAGGTGTTTGGAAGTGGTTTTATGATTTATTAAGCAACAAATGTATACTTAGTGGAATATTTAAGCCGAAAACTGAAGAAAAAAAATAAGTGAAAAATACAATAGTGAGGACCAAAACATAGTCAAATGGGGTTCCACCCCCAAGAATCTCAATGGAAAGTCTTACCATAATTTTCAAAATTTCACGATGAGGCGAATGTGAGAACAAATAGTTTGAACTATGATTTATGTACGAATTTGTAAAACCACGTCTTTTTGGTAAAAAATTAAAATTTTTATTTTTGTAAATATTTTCCGCAAGCATTGAGGAAAACTTTTTAAGGTGTTTGGAAGCAGTTTTATGATTTGTTGAGCAATAAATGTATACTTAGTAGAATATTTAAGTCGAAAACTGAAAAAAATATGTGAAAAATACAATAGCGAGGACCAAAACATTGCCAAGTGAAGGGACCCCCCCCAATCTATGTGGAAAGTTTCCCCTTAATTTTCAAAATGTCACATTGAGGCAAAATTAAAAATAAATAGATTGAACGGTGATTTATGTACGAATTTGCAAAACCAACTAAAAGCCGTGACCCACGTTTTTTTGGTCAAAAATGAAAATTTTATTTTTACGAAATATTTTCCGCGAGCATTATGGAAAACTATATAGGGTGGTTGGAAGCGGTTTTATGATTTATTGAGCAACACATGTATACTTAGTGGAATATTTAAGTGAAAAATACAATAGTGATGACCAAAACATTGTCAAATGGGGTTCAACCCTCAAGAATCTCAATTGAGAGTCTCAACTTAATTTTCAAAACTTCACATTGAGGCAAAGGTGAAAATAAATAGACAAACCAATGATTTATGTACGAATTTGCAAAACCGACTAAGCCGTAAGTGTTAACCCAAGTTTTTTTGGTCAAAAATGAAAATTTTTATTTTTGCGAAATATTTTCCGCGAGCATTAAGGAAAACTTTATAAGGTGTTTGGAAGCGGCGTTATCATTTATTGAGCAACAAATGTATACTTGGTAGAATATTTAAACTGGAAACTGAAAAAAAATAAGTGAAAAATACAATAATGAGGACCAAAACATTGTCAAATGGAGTTTCACCCTCAAGAATCTCAACGGAAAGTCTTACCTTAATTTTCAAAATTTCATCGTGAGACAAAGGTGAAAACAAATACATTGAACGATGGTTTATGTACAAATTTATAAAACCGGCTAAAAATTGTGAGTGTTAACCCACGTCTTTTTGGTCAAAATGAAATTTTTTATTTTTGCGTAATATACTTAGTAGAATTTATAAGCCGAAAATTGAAAAAATAAGTGAAAAATACAATAGTGAGGACCAAAACATTGTCAAATGGGGTTCCACCCTCAACAATCTCAATGGAAAGTCTCGCCTTAATTTTCAAAACTTCACATTGAGGTGAAGCTGAAAATAAATAGATTGAACGATGATTTATTTACGAAATTGCAAAACCGACTAAATACCGTGGATGTTAACCCACGTTTTTTTGTGAAAAATGAAATTTTTTATATTTGCGAAATATTTTCTGCGAGCATTAAGGAAAACTTTATAAGGTGTTTGGAAGCGGTTTTATGATTTATTGAGCAACAAATGTATACTTAGTAGAATATTTAAGCCGAAAACTGAAAAAAAATACAATAGTGAGGACCAAAACATTGTCAAATGAGGTTCCACCCTCAAGAGTCTCAATGGAAAGTCTTATCTTAATTTTCAAAATTTCACGGTGAGGCGAAGGTGAAAACATATAAATTGAACGATGATTTATTTACGAATTTGTAAAACCGACTAAAAATTGTGAGTGTTAACCCATGTTTTTTTGGTCAAAAATGCAAATTTTTATTTTTTGAGAAATATTTTCCACGAGCTTTAAGGAAAACTTTGTAAGGTGTTTGGAAGTGGTTTGATGATTTATTGAACAACAAATGTATATTTAATAGAATATTTAAACCGAAATTTGAAAAAATAAGTGAAAATATTGTCAAATGGGGTTCTACCCTCAAGAATCTCAACATAAAGTCTTACCTTAATTTAAAAAATTACATGGTAAGGCGAAGGTGAAAACAGGTAGATTGAACGATGATTTATGTACGAATTTATAAAACCGACTAAAAATCGTGAGTGTTAACCCACGTTTTTTTTGGCAAAAATGAAAAGTTTTATTTTTGCGAAATATTTGCAGCGAGCATTAAGGAAAACATTATAAGGTGTTTGGAAGTGGTTTTATGATTTTAATTGAGCAACGAATGTATATTTAGTAGAATATTTAAGCCGAAAACTGAAAATATAAGTGAAAAATACAATAGTGAGGACCAAAACATTGTCAAATGGGGTTCCACCCTCAACAATCTCAATGGAAAGTCTCGCCTTAATTTTCAAAACTTCACATTGAGGTGAAGCTGAAAATAAATAGATTGAACGATGATTTATTTACGAATTTGCAAAACCGACTAAATACCGTGGATGTTAACCCACATTTTTTTGTCAAAAATGAAATTTTTATATTTGCGAAATATTTTATGCGAGCATTAAGGAAAACTTTATAAGGTGTTTGGAAGCGGTTTTATGATTTATTGAGCAACAAATGTATACTTAGTAGAATATTTAAGCCGAAAACTGAAAAAATACATAAAAAATACAATAGTGAGGACCAAAACATTGTCAAATGGGGTTCCACCCTCAAGAGTCTCAATGGAAAGTCTTATCTTAATTTTCAAAATTTCACGGTGAGGCGAAGGTGAAAACATATAAATTGAACGATGATTTATTTACGAATTTGTAAAACCGACTAAAAATTGTGAGTGTTAACCCATGTTTTTTTGATCAAAAATGCAAATTTTTATTTTTTGAGAAATATTTTCCACGACCATTAAGGAAAATTTTGTAAGGTGTTTGGAAGTGGTTTGATGATTTATTGAACAACAAATATATATTTAGTAGAATATTTAAACTGAAAATTGAAAAAATAAGAGAAAATATTGTCAAATGGGGTTCCACCCTCAAGAATCTCAACGGAAAGTCTTACCTTAATTTTAAAAATTACATGGTAAGGCGAAGGTGAAAACAGGTAGATTGAACGATGATTTATGTACGAATTTTTAAAACCGACCAAAAATCGTGAGTGTTAACCCACGTTTTTTTTGGCAAAAATGAAAAGTTTTATTTTTGCGAAATATTTGCAACGAGCATTAAGGAAAACATTATAAGGTGTTTGGAAGTGGTTTTATGATTTTTATTGAGCACCGAGTGTATACTTAGTATAATATTTAAGCCGAAAACTAAAAAAATTGGTGACAAATACAATAGCGAGGACCAAAACATTGTCAAATGGGGTTTCACCCTCAACAATCTCAATGGAAAGTCTCGTCTTAATTTTCAAAACTTCATATTGAGGTGAAGCTGGAAATAAATAGATTGAACGATGATTTATGTACGAATTTGCAAAACCGACTAAATACCGTGGATGTTAACCCACGTTTTTTTGTCAAAAATGAAATTTTTTATTTGTACGAAATATTTTCTGCGAGCATTAAGGAAAACTTTATAAGGCGTTTGGAAGCGGTTTTATGATTTATTGAGCAACAAATGTATACTTAGTAGAATATTTAAGCCGAAACTGAAAAAATATGTAAAAAAATACAATAGTGAGGACCAAAACATTGTCAAATGGGGTTCCACCCTCAAGAATCTCAACGGAAAGTCTTACCTTAATTTTCAAAATTACATGGTAAGGCCAATGTGAAAACAGATAGATTGAACGATTATTTATGTACGAATTTATAAAACTGACTAAAAATCGTGAGTATTAACCAACATTTTTTGTGAAAAATGAAATTTTTTATTTTTGCAAAATGTTTTATGTGAGCATTTAGGTAAACTTTATCAGGCATATTGAGCAATAAATGTATATTTAGTATAATATATCAGTCAAAACTAAGAAAATAAGTGAAAAATACAGTAGGAGTCTCAAAATGTTGCTAAAATGGGGAGTTCCATCCTCAAGAATATCAATGGAAAGTATTACTTTAAATTTTAGAACTCCACGATGAGGCGAAGATGAAATAAGTAGGTTGAACTATGCTTTATGTACGAATTTGGAAAACCAACTAAAAACCGTGAGTATTAACCCTTTTTTTTGTTGTGAAAATGCAAATTTTTTATTTTTGTGAAGTATTTTCATTGAGCTTGAAGGAAAACTTTATAAGGCATTTGAAAGCAGTTTCACAGTTTTTTGAGCAATAAATGTATATTCAATGTAATATTTAACTCGAAAACTAAAAAAAAAAAAAGTGAAAACTATAGTTGTGAGGCTCAAAATATTGTTAAAATGGGGTTCCACCCTTAAGAATATCAACGGAAAATCTTCTTTAATTTTTAAAACTAGACGGTGAAACGAAAGTGAAAATAAATAGTTTGAACGATGAATTATGTAATATTTTGCAAAAGTGACCAAAAACCGTGAATGTCAACCCATAATTTTGTGAAAACTATAAATTTCACCAAATGTTTTATGTGAGAATTAAGGAAAACTTTATAAGACATTTGGAAGCAATTTGAGCCACAAATGTATTTTAATAGAATAAGTGAAATATGAGTAGAAACTCCTACTCATAACTCTTAGTATTTTAATCACAGATCTTTGTGCTTATGATCAGAACCGTTCATATTATAAATCACACTGTAAAAATCATCTTTGTAAAAAAAATAAATTAAAATTAAGGGAAACTAATGAAAATGGCTTGAAAACTTTGAGTTTTAATGATAAGGACAAAATAAAGGGTAAAATGAATAGTACTAGGATTGACTTTTTAATGCAAAAATGTGGTTTTTCGTTAAAGTGAACAGTACCGGGTGCTTTTCGTTAAAGTTCCCTTAAAATTAAGGTCGTTTAGACAATTTATTGTAGCAAATACATAAATGGTCCGTAATGGTTTTACCAATTCCGATAATTTGTTTTAAAAAAATTTGATAACTAAACGATCTTAATTTTAATTGATTTTTTGCAAAAATGATCTTCATAGGATGATTTATAATATGAACAATTATGATTAAAAACATAAAGTTCTATAAATTGACAACGAACAATTTTGAGAATTTTGAGTAGGAGCTCCTACTCATCTTTGAATAGCCAAATATTGTTTCCAAAGCATTGCCAAAATAGATTCCCACTATCAAAGGAATTACTCACATTCGTTTTCAAAACCTTTTGGTCGGATTAAGGTGAAAACAAATACATTTAATGATGATTTTTGTAGACCGACTAAAAATAAAAAATGTTATCCCGTGCCTTTGGAAAAACTTTATAAGACATTTGACCAGTTTTACCATTTAGTGATTCACAGATGAACTTTTACCTTTTATAAATTAAAAAGAATAGTAGTGGAACTCTATGCACTGCCATAACCATGAACACCAAACGGAAAGTCTTGCATTATCTTCACTCATTTTCAAAACCCATAGAAAAGTTCTAGTTTTGTTTTATATTCACGAAATATTCTCCATGAGATTAAGGCAGGCATTTAGGAGTTTCTCCATTTTTGAGCCATAAAACAAAATATAAGTATTCCCAAAACAATGCCAAAGCAGATTTCTGCCCCCTAGAACATCTTTAAATCGTCCTACCTGAAATTTCAAAACATTAAGGAAAGCTTTATAAGGAATTTGAAACCAATTTTACCTTTTAATCAGCCACAAGTATCACTTTTATAGAATAGATCAGCTGACAACTGAAAAATAAATAAAATAATTAGTAGTAAAACACAACAAAAGTAAAAATAGTAGTGAAACCCATAACATTACCAAAAACGAAGCTCCTTCCGCAAGAATAAATTTTACAACAGCTTTTGTAAAAAAAAAATTAAAAACCGGTTAAAAATCGTGTATGGTTTTGCCAGCATTTTCCGTGGATTAAAACATTTTACGATAGTTTGTGTTAGCAGGATCTCACTTGGAGCAACTAATCACAACGAGAGATTTTAAACCACTACTTTCTAGTCATTACTATAAATTCACTAAAATCTTAAAAAATAAAAACCTGGTAATCAAACCTCAAGATAAAAAAAGGAAAACGACCAGTTGCAAAAACTCAGACTTTGACGACAAATTGTAAACAGTTACATGTTAGTGAATTACATGACTTGACCACCATGTTATGAGGTCGATTTAATTTTCTCAAGCAAGATATGGGTCATACATCACCAGACGCATTTTATGTTCAGAGAAAGTTAAACGCACAAGATCACTGATATAAAATACCGCACAAGACAATTTTGTGCCAACGACAACTTCACTCCTAAAATTGTTCCGACAGCTTTCGTCCTCTTCCATGCAAGGATTGATGCTTATCATGTAAAGTTACGTTCCGACACCACCCTTACCCACATCAATCCATATGGATTACACTACATGATGATAATGGATGCCGGAAACCAGCCCACCAGTCTCTTTAATTGAAGTCTAATTCAAGATAGCAGGAGTGACTACTTAAATCAGACACTTCTCTACGGCCAAATATTTAAGTAACATGCAAGTAGCTATATCTTAAAAACAAAGTAAAACATACCTCCCAAACATACCTCTTAAACACGAAGTTGAGAAAAACTAAGCACCAGTCCTTACACCCATCACAGGAGAAACAGCTCAACTCCAGCAAAAAAACACACAATTTGGAATAACCATAATTTTATCTTGGTACAGGAGTTTAAAAACTGACCTAGACAAGAACACAAACTTCCTTTTCTCCACATGCAGCACAGCAAGGATCACCTAGTACCGGTCATAACGCCTAGAAGAACAAATTATTATATCAGACAATGATCACTAAAAGGTATCCACTTGTTCGACATGCATATACAGGATAAGGCAAAATCTCTTAATTACTAAAATCACTAATGCAATCAATTACCAACATGGCTTGTGGTCAATAAAAGGTAGCAATTCTCTAATAGACCAACGATTTTAATAGGCAAGACTATGAAAAATGACAAATGGGAAGAGTACACAGGTTGACAAGCCTCCAATTCTCCCATAAAAATGCAGGTCAAGGCATGTTATAAACTACCACTTCAAAGCACTAGGCCTATTTTCAAAATAATAAAAAGCTCATAGCTCTTTTCAGTAAAGAAATACAAAAAAAAAAAAAGGGTAAATTACATAGTAACCCCTCAGGTTTGAGGTCTATTACAACTCCATACAACATCCTTAAAATATTTCACTTTCATACCTCACGCACTATATTATTTCAAAATAATACCTCCGTTACATTTTCCATCCATTGGTCCGATAAATGCTGACGTGGCTGCCACATGGCAAATTTTTTTTTTTATACAAAAATATTATAATATTAACCCTATTTAAAAATAAATAAAAAAACAGAAAAACCCAAACCCAAAAATCCTCCCCTGCAACCCCACATCCCACCCCCACCCCTTACCCACCCATCTCTTCCTTCCCGTCCACCCTTCCACAAAAGCTGAAACCCGCAACCCTAGCACCTCCCTTCTCTCTCCCTCGAAGAAGAAGGAAGAAGAAGACGAAGGAAACAAAAAAAAAAAAAGCAGAGCCCAACCCGCACCTCCTCTCCCCCCCCCCCGGGCACCTTCACCGCACCCACCCTCCCCCCCCTGCGCCTTCACCGCACCCTCCCCCTCCCCCCCCCCCCCCGCCCGGCCAAACCCAACCAACCTTATTTCCCCATCCCCGCAACAAACCCCCCAAACCCAGCAACCTTATTTTCCCATCCCCCGCAGCAGACCCCACACCCCCCTCCCCACACTCCTTAAATCCACACCCATTCCTCCCATTTTCACCTCACAAACCCGGCAATAGCAGCGTATACGGGATCTGGGTTTTTTTTTTTTTCCTGGGTTGCAGGTGAGGGTCGGGGGAAGAAGATGAAGATGGGGGAGAAGAGCGAGGGAGGAGGAGGGGAAGACAAACTGAAGGGGTTTTTTTTTCTTTTTTTTACAGGTAGGGGGGTTAGGGGAAGAAGATGAAGATGAGGGAGAAGAGATGAGGAGGAGAGGGGAGGGAGGTGCGTTTGTGTTTTCTAAGGGTTTTTTTTCTTTTTTTAATTAGAAGATTCAGGTTTTTTTTGAAAATTTTTTTTGCCACGTGGCACACATTTGGCAGCCAAGTCAGCGCTTAACGGATCAATGGATGAAAAATGTAATAGATGTATTATTTTGAAATAAAATTGTACATGAAGTACGAAGTGAAATGTTTTAAAGATGTTGTATGGGATTGAAATAGACCTTAAACCTGAGGGGTTTTTATGTAATTTACCCACAAAAAAAAAACCTATTAAAGACAATAATTTCTGAAAGTATCGCATGTGTTTTGGCGCTTTGTTATTAGAGTTCCAAGAAGAAAAAACCTAATTGCATGTGAAATAAATAGAACTCACTAAAAATCGGCCACCACGGAAGAGCACGCACCTGTGGCGATCATAATCCCTGGAACGTTCCCTCGATCGTGAGCGTGACCTACGGCGACTTCTTGAATCATAATTGTGGGAGCGATCTGAATCTCTATCACGATCGCGATCATATCCACGATCTCGATCATAGTACCTATCGCGATCTCTGCTCCTACGATCATAATCCCTACCTCGGTCCCGGCTAGCTCCACGTTCTCTATCCCTACTTGATTCCCTGTCACATTCCTTACTTCGCTCCTTTGATCTACATGGTAAATAATTAAAAAAAAAAAGAAAAGGAATTGTAATACAAGAACTTAACATAAAAAAATACATGATGAATAAAAATTTATGTAAGACTAAAAGAGCAAAATAACATACCTCCTATCATCAGACCTATCAACCTTACGACTCTTGTTTTTCTCTTCCTGAAAAATAAATAGCCAAAAAAGTACAATTGGCAAACCTTTTAATAGGATGGCACGAAACACCAAATCTCTTGGTGGAGAGATATAACATTGTCATATTTGGTAAGCACCATTCAAGATCAAAATTAACAAAAAATAGCAACTGGGGATGCTTACTGATAAAGTCAACATGTAAAACACCTTCATGGTGACTTAAAAATTCACTTAGATATCCATCAACATCCCTTTTTTCAACAGTCATTTGATTATTGTAGGGAATGCCAAATATAGATGGTAACTACAACCAAACGGGTGTATTGTGTACTCTTCTCGTAGGTACACAAGCTATGATCCAACATACTCTTAAAATTCTTCAAAAAAGGAAAGTACTTTATTGGCAGTAAACTTACTAATATCAAAACAGAACTTAAACAGTGTGGCCTCAGTACAGGATACAGTGAGGAAGGCCATTCCTAATTCATAACCTAGATATGTTATGCATGCACCCATCTCAAAGATGTCGCTGACAAAAATCAACTTACAAAAAAAGTATATGAATACATTCTCGCAGCATATTATAATTTTTTCCCCAAAAATGCTTCGTAATCCTTAAGAATATCTGAGAAGTGCAAGACTTGGACAACTTGACTTCAGAGAACTATGAATTCAGAAGTCAATAATTATATAACAGTGAATAAGATGGTTGAAAATTTTATACTCACAGATACCATATTTATGAGAATCTCTAAAGATTTGAAACATTATACCATAGCACCTGACCCAACAGTTTCAGAATACAAACTTAATGAAATTCAAAGATTTTGCAGATAAAAATGTAATACTATGACAATATATTTTCAGATCTACTTTGGCCAAAATGTAGAAACGTATCTGTCGAAACAGTATCCGCTATCCAGTACAAATTTCCAGCTCTTCTACCCATTTTTAGCCAACAAAAAAAAGGATATAATTACAAAATGGATCATCTTTACCTGCAGCTCTGCTAACTTCTCACGGATTTGTATATAGCCTAAATGAAGCTTCCCGCCAAAGTGATCAGCTAAACGACGGTCACTGAAAACCACAAGGAAAAAAAAAATCAGAATATTCATTTAATTCAGAAATGTAATAGCCCCAAAAGGTCATGTTCATGTACCGTTGATTCCCCTTAATTTTTCTAGCCAAGAATAGCATGATCTATAAACATAAAACAAAAATAGACGCACATTCTTTAGCTGCAAAAGTTATCCTCGTAAAACTGGGCACAAGAGCCTGCTGGTGACAAGGAGGCATAATCGTTGGGTCAAAAGGTGAAGCACTTGAAACCCCAAATACTAATTTTTGTGTACCTAGGAAAGCTAGTAACTAAGGTAGCAAGCAGGACCACAAAAATCAACCTTTACCTGTCATAAACACTCAAAAATGCTCCACAGATGTCACAAACGCGTAGCTTTTGATCAGTCTGAAACAACACCATGATGTACAAGTTAAGAGTTGCTTGAAAGAAAAACAAGAGTTCCACAACAGTATAACCCTGATATTAAATGAAAATCTACTCCCCGCACTTGCCCAGAGTGTTATCTATGAGTATAGATAAAGGAAAAATGAACTCACAATACGAACATCAGCAGCAGTGTACTTGGAGGAATCCACGATAGGCTCTTGTCTGGCAGGCAGCTAAACAGAGAATAATGAAGTCACTCAGCAGCCATTTACATGAATATGATGTTAAAAGGTTAGTAGATTAGGTGAACCACTTAACTACCATCCCCAAAAGATTATTATCTTAACTAATAATACCTTCTTCAGCGCTTCAGCCTCTTCCAATGCCTTTTGTGCTTCATCAACCATACCTTGCTCACCTGAAGATGTTAAAGAGCTTTAGGGACAATATATAACCTGATTCTTAAGACATAAAATAGCCCTAGATGTATCAGAGCATTAACTAGTTAAATTAACAAAGTCCTTACTCTGAACTTAATAAAAAGATATGTATTCTCAATTGATAAACCACATGACAGGCCAAATCCAGAAAACATGAACATTCATTTCACTTACCAAGGTCCTCTGCCTTCTTCAACTTTTCATTTATCATTTCCTGTGTTCTTGCATCAGGAACAACTACAGGCAAGGGTGCCAAAGGAGGTGGGTTTGGCAGGGGTTGAGGTAAAGCTGCCCGGTCCTTATTGAAAGCATCCAAAAGTAACGTGGACTATTAATAGGGAAAAAAACATATAAGTTAAGGTGCCAACAAACTTGTCAACATGTCCACAACATCAGAGAATAATACACTGGAGCAGCAAAAGATATTTCAGTATACAAATAAAGTTGTCAATAACTTACTATGTACCTGTTTATCTGCTCTAATGCCTCTGAGTTCTTCTACTATCTCCAAAGCCCGAATCTTAAGATCTGTCTTGCCTTCAAGATCTGCAGATTTGAATCACAAAATAAAATTTCTAATACATATTCAAGAACTGAAAATTATAAGAAACAGAAATTTTTTGGTAAATAAAGACCAACTGGAAACAAAAGACTCGAAAACATAGGATCGGCAGTCAAAGTAACCGTGGAAATGTAGTACAAATGTCAAAATTTAAGTATACATATTAGAGACTCATTGACTTTAGTGGATTAACCAATCTTAAAAAGCAATGTGAATCATTTATGTATTGTTAAAAACACAAATCCACACACACAACATCGAGCAAACCAAAGATAGCGTATGCTTTGATTTGAAATAGCAATCTAGAAAAAAGAAAAATAATAAAAGTAAAAGAGACATCAGTAGCTACGGGGGAGTTATCTAAAGGTTACCATATTGATCAACTTCTTTCAACTTCTCCTTGATCTGCTTTGACAACTCAAGTATCTCTGGTGTCTGGAATTGCAAAAGAATCAATAAATAGGCAGTCTATAATATTCTTTTCCCTTATATATAAAGAAAAGATAAAGATAATAGATAGGATGATGGACCACCTGAGTAACTTCAGAGACAGAGATGGCAATAGCAGCCTTGGCATCATCATCCTCGAGGCGCTTAAGAGCTCTAGTAATTTTCCTATCACACTCAACAATGAGCCTATCTATGACATCCTCCAGGTCTCTGTCATAGTTATCAGTCCCTTTCGCTTTCGCTTCCTCGTATCTGGGTTAGAGTTAAGCTTCCCAATGGTATCATCGAATTGTATAAACAACAATATTTCCATTTCAAAATTTCAAACGCACATCAATTATTAAATGAAATTGAAGCAATCAATTGCATTAAAGGATACTCTTTTCTGAGTTGCAAAGAGTGGACATTAGGGCACGGACCCATATCCATTTTCTGAGAACGAAAACAACAAACGCCATCAAGGTTGACGATTACGGCAAAAGGCCTCGTGCTATTAAACAAAACATGCCAAGGGGATTGATTTACCGTTAACTGAAAAAGCTCGTGGGGACAGAGGCCGACCAAGTAGAGGCGACACACATCGCGATCGTAATACTTGCGGTTGACCTCCCGAACGTCGCCGTTTCGGTTGGCCCCCATGAGCTGGTCTAGCTGCTTCCTCAGCGCGTCCATGGCCGCTCACAATCCCTCTCCAGTCGTCGTCCTCTACGGCTTTGGAATTGGTGACTTTTCAGTTGGCGTTTTGGGTTTGCTCAGAGAGAGAATTTAGGGCTCGTCTGTTGCGGATTTGGAGGGTTTGGGGAAAAAAATACTAAGGTGGATTTGGAGTGCGTTTATAATATTTGTTTTCCTGATATGCCCTCGTGAGTTAATATATTTTAAGGCCGGCCCAGGCCCATTACGATTTTCACTTTTGGGGCCCTATTATCATTCACCTCCAGTCCTCTCATTCTCTCTCTCTCCTCCTCACAAAAGTCGCGGACTTCAACTGAAACTCGATGGCGCTCTCTCTCTCCTCCTGTCAGTCGTCCCACTGGCGGTTGATCTTCGTAATCTCCGCCGTGCTCTGTTTTACAGTAGCAGCAGCTTTCCAATCCGATGAGCTCCTGGTGGACGACGAGGAGTTCGGTCTAGAAGGAGGGCTGCACACCAAGTCTCCTGATCTCACATTCACACGATCCACGCCTCCGCCACCATCAACAACTGCATCGACGACCCGGAAGAGGTTTTCGGATCCGGATTCGGACTCAAAGATCCAGTTCCAGCTCCATCACGCCTTTGGGGACTCTGATTTCTCGCCGGCTGGTACCTTCAGTGCTCGCTTAAAGACGTGGAATCACGGTGGTCAGGTTGGTTGCTTCCTTCTTTTTAGTTTTTTTCTTGTATGTTTTGGTTGCTCAGAAAAGGAGGAAACTTTTTTGTGAATGAGAGAGTTTTCAACTGCAATTTCAGGTTTTGCAGTTGGATTTGGTTGTCATTGAATCGGGGTTCTGGTTATTGATGATTTGAGATCGCATTCTATATTTTGAACTGGATTTGTTTGTCTTGTAAAACGGTTGCATAGAAATTTAGGCAAAAACCGAAAAGAAAGGAATGTATTGTTGATAAATTCTTTAGGTGCAAGGCAATGGACGCAAGCACATGCTGATGAACTTAGGAATTTTACTTAATACTAGTAACTTTAGCACCTATACGATCACCGTGTCAGGCTTAGTTTCTCCAACTTAAGCACTCTCAGGCCTTGTATATCGCTTTATATTTGTAGAAACCTAAGAAGTAGCTTAACCATGACATGGTTGTATTGGTCACAGACACTCACAAAGCTGCGGTTTTCGAGGAATGCCTTTACCGAAGAGGAGAAGGAGAAGTTTGCAGTAAGCTTTCTCCTCTAAACTTGTCCTTTTTTGCTTTTCTCATTTCCAATTGGTTTCTGTCTTTATTTGAAATGTCAATGTTTTTTCTTGCAGTTGCTATTGAAGGGAGATGACTTCTATAGGATAAGATTGCCATCAAGTGTTTTGAATCCTCCTGGGAGGGATTATGTCATTTCGTCAGTAAAAGCGGTAAGTCTTAAGTGCCCTCTGTTAAGCAAGGATTTGGTTCTATTATTTCCAGCAGATCATATCCTTTCTAATTGTGTTTCTTTGCACCATCTTGTATATTTGCAATCTGAAACTATGCTTGAAACAAGAAGTTCCTGTAACTTTTTTTGTTTTCTGTCAGAGTAACTTCTTTTGATCATAATTACTACTGTAACAGCATTGTAGCTGTACATGCTGTTTATCTCTAATGGTTTTATGGGTACATGTATATGTGATTTAGTAAAGCTGCAGGTATACTAACAATGTTTCTAAATATCCAGAGATGTCTTCCACGAGAGGGTTTGGATGAGCATTTTGTTATACACACGGTAACCTTCAAATTTGATCGAGTTGTAAACTCTTGCTGTTGTTTTTCGCATGTTACCCTTTGGTTTTACTTCTAAACTCCTATGTATCAGTCACTGTAATCTTAATGGGAACAGTTCTAAGAATGTTCTCCAATCAGCATGATTTTCAAATTAGACCCAGAGATAAATGGAACACAATTTTTGTTAATTTTTTTTATCATATGGAATTTTTATCTTTGATTAAATTTGTTTTTGCAGGATGGAACTAACATTTTGGCAGTTAATTATGGTTCTCCTGGGGCATGTCCATACCCTCGGCAAATGAAACTTGTAAGTTGGGATCAACCCTTTTGTTCCTGGTTTTTTTGTTTATGAACCTAAGATGACTGAAATACGATACCTCAAACCCTATTTTTGAGGATGTAAATAGAGTTTAGTTGAATTAGCATACCTTAATTCAATGGCTTTTGTTATTTGTATTTTCAGCCTGAAAAATGGTCCTTTAACTCTCACACGGTTTTGAAGAATAGTGAGCAGGCACCAAGGTGAATTTCTTTTGCATTTGTTCTTTATCCAGTATATGTTCTGATCCTGGCATGGTTTGCTTGCTTAAACTGTCACAGAAGGTTTCAAATTATTTCAACTTCTGTCAGTAGAAAATGGTGAATCTTATTATCTAAGAGAATAGACGGTGCATTGGTATCAATTCTGTTGATTTTGATTATTTTCCGGTTATGGGTAGAAAATGTGGCTATGAAATTGCCATTTAATCTGGTTGATCTGCATTATATATGAGGGTATGTGTGGCGGATTAGTAATGTATGGAATGATCCAATTGCTTAAAGTTAAATGCTGATACTATTTATATAGCTTCATCATTATGCTGATCATCATGTCTATGTAAATATCTTATTGCCAAATGTTTCCACAGAGCTCCAGTGTTTGCTGAGGATATTCTTGGGGTTGGGGGTGAGGTAGGAGATGGTGAAATTATACCACCACCAGAAAAGTCTTTTTGGGCTAAATATGTGAGTATCGACAGAATTAATTGTGTCCATAGCTTTCTTCTGTTAATTGCGCTGATAGTGTCGACAGAATAAGTTCTGACCTTACTCAAATGTTATCAGTGGATGTACGCGATCCCTCTTGGGCTAATTGTCATGAATGCCATTACCCAAGCAATGAACATGGCAGAGGAGGGTGCTGGTCAGCCAGCTGGTCAGGCTCAGCAGCCAGCTGCAGTCCAGCGTGGGTCAAGCTCTGCTGTGCGAAGGCGCTAGACGGTTTGCACATTTCTATTTAACAATGTGGCGTCACCTGAAGTGAATGACATTTTAGGTTCAACCTTTTGATTGTATTAATCCCGTGGGGACAACACGATGTTGTAAAGTTTTAGAAGTTTTGTTATAATTTGCAATAGATGTTTAACGGTTGAATTGGCGAAGATTTCGGGATTAGCATTATAGATAATTTTGCAGGTATTGATAACTTATTGTGCTGATTGGCGCTTGATAGAAGGTCAAGAAACAATGATATTGCAAGCTATTAACTGTAACCACTTCATGAATTGGCATACCAATGCATGCAAAAAACGTAAAGCAAGCAAATGAAATGATCGCTTGGCACTTGTGCGGATTGGCATACCCTCATTGTTTGGGTGGAAAGCTTCCACCCATAACTCGTAGCCGCTGCGGTCGACTTGGTTCTTAACCAATTTTGGGAAGGTTCTTAACCAATTTTGGGAAGGAATTATCCCAAATCTTTTGGTCCAAGGAAACCTGTCTATCAAAAGCCATTCAAATCCATTCATTTGATCATCATCTTCTTTCTTCTACTCCCAAGCACCGAGGCTGGGCACATACCAGTTCCAGCTGGTTCTCCAACCCTGCATTATAGGTGCCACCAACCGACCAGTACAACATACCATTGTAATCCACTCTTGCAGCTGTAATAATCACGTTGTTCAAATGCCGTTTGGCAGCACACATCATTGTACACAACTGCAGGCTCATCGTCTTCAAACTTGGGCGTATCTTGGAAACAAGGGAGGTAACTCGGACAACCTGCGTGATTTGAGCTCGGAAGTTTGGATAGGGTGAGGAGTTCGGAATTAAATACAGGTAGAGGACGAGGATAATTTGTAACCATATGAAGGAACAAAAGAGTACAGGCACGTCACAATACTGTCCGTCCTGCTCAAATTATAACATGTGGACTTGTTTTTTATTAATAAACAATTACATGCGGAAGCTAACTTTACGAAAAATACATTATACAGAATACATTCAGAAATAAAGTTACACGGCCAAGGACATTTTAAAACATGAAGGAAAAGTGACTGCATTTCTCGGAAACGAAGGCAGAAAAAAGTGACTGTCAATCTCTTCAAAACGAAACCGCAAGGAAGCTGGGGGGTGGAGGAAATCCAATCATAGCTCGTCCTGCAACCGCAGACCAATCAGTAAATAAATTTGTGCGCGTGCAATAAAATCTTGAGTTTATTTATACAAATACATAGGGAGCATGAATATTGGTACTTACATGATCATAGTCATCCCAGTGACGGTGCTGCAGGATAAAACATCCAAAGTTAGAAGAAGCAGGCAAGAAAAACATTCAAGTTACAACTTAAATCACTGAGACTACGTCAATTTATTGCAACGAAATGTCCAATTATTTGATCATGGGGAGGGGGATTCGAACTTGAGGCCTCTTTCAACATTGGGAAGAGGATATCATGAGACCGAGAGCTAACTGGTTAGGCAAGATGAGATTTGAATGCCTTTTATTGCAAAGGTGATCATAGAAAAAGTCTATACTGGATGAAAGTTGTATGAAAGTATTAAAAAGATTCAAACACACCCTTCGGTATCTGTCTCTATGCCTGTCCCGGTGACCTCGATCCCTATCTCTTCTTCTCCTTTCACCCTCTTCTCTTGCTCTTTGAGCTTCCTGCACAATAGGAGCTCAAAAATTAATGAATGGAATTCAACTAAACCTGACAGGAAATTCTAATAACCATTTATGTCGGCCACGAACCTCTTCCTCTTGCGCTTTCCTCCTTTTTTCTGCTTCTTCAAGGGCATCCTTTTCGACCTGAAATGCCATAAGAGAAATGCATATGATGAAATATATGCCCGAGAACTGGAGAATACTAGTAACAGTAAAAAAAGGCTTACCTCTCTATTGGCGAAAACTTCCTCGACCACTTGTTTTGCATAATCCGGATCATCACAAATTAAAACGTTGTCGAAAACTGAACCAGCCTTTACCTGCATCGCATTATTTCACCCCCTTTAACGTAATGAACTAATGATCATACGATCCTCTAGCAAATGGAAAACGTCCTACCTGCCAAACTTCGATACCAACATACTTAATTGGCTTAAGCACATAGAGATCAGGATCATCTTCAAACTCTGCATAGGAGAACAAAAATGAAACTCAGCATATTTTTTTCCCCTCTAGAATTGCTGTTGTAGTTATGTACACCAATATAGACAGATAAATTATATAGTTATCTATTTAAAGTTACCTGGATTATCAATCCAAGGAATCTTCCATTTCCCCTTGTAATTAGGGTTCTTGATTTTCTGACATATCAGAAGAAATCACATGGTAATTAGAAACTGCGGAAAAGAATCGACATCTGGTTTTTCTGATACTGGAGCATTTTTGCTCACCACCATAACTATAGTGTGTGCTCACCATACACCTAATCAATTGACAAGTGTCCTTTCACCTAACTCTAGTTAACTTTCACATTAAATTTTACTTATAAAATTTTGAAAAAAAAAAACTAACCAAGGTTAAGTGAAAGGAGATGTGTGAATTGATTAGGTGTATGGTGAGCATACACTATAGTTTATGGTGGTGAGCAAAAATGCACCCTATCTGCTACTCGCAAAACCTTAATCAACCTACAGTACCAACCTTGGGTCTCCATGGTCCCTTGTAAGCTGGATTTGGTATCTTTGGAGCTTTCCACAGACCGTTCTCTTCATCATCCCAGTCTTCGGGCTAATTAGAAGAGGGGAAAACACGAAACTGCTTGATTAAAATTCATAACTTGCCACAAGTATGCATCAAACCCCAGGAGGAAAACACTAAAAATCAAACTAGAAAAGGGGAAGATAATATTACAAAACACAAAGAAGAGTCCAAAATCAAAATGATCAAACAAATGTCGGGTATAGTACAGCTCCGTAACTAATCAACTAACCTCTTTTGCTTTTGGATCTGGAATTTCTCTCGGAATTGAATCATATCCCTGCAATACCAAGATATGCATCAATAGTAGCACGTAAGACATCTACTGAACAGATATGTCTCAGAGACAAGCATTAGGAAGAGACGAAAAAAAGTTCCCATACCTCAGGTTTGATGTGATTAGGATCATCAATGTATTCTCTAAGATCCCAGTCTGCTGGCTGTAATGGACAAAAAAATGATACTTTTAAGTTAAAATACGAAATTGTAAAGAGTTAAATTTTATAACTTAATTATTTTTAAGAAAAGGTTGCTCAAAAGATTTCCTGGAGTTTTGAGAACATTATAATATAGTTAGTTAGAACCCCTTTCTAACTAATCATGTTTTATCTACCTTCTTTGCAGTAACATCTTTTATCTTTCTTGGAGGAAGAATATCCCAATCTGTGTACATGCTTCCAGAATCCTTTTCTCGGTTGTCTATTAGGACACTATAAGTTGCATCAGGCCGAAGAATGAATGTGTAGAAATGAGTCAACTTGTCAGTTTCACACTCTAAGGCCTTCTTGACGGGGTAATTCTGGCCTTGGTAGGAGAGTATGACATGGAGCTTCTTTGTGTCCGTGCCACATATATCGGGGCCAAACATTAAACTACACACAAAAAGTTCAGCAAACATTCAGAATTTTGGAAAAGAGAAGAAGAAAGAACGTCATACATAAACATGCAATCTGGCCTTTTATATGTCGGCAATTTCTATGGTATCAGATACCACCGAAATTCCCCGTATGAAGTATGAACTATACAGAGCAATTTTAGGAACCTCATCATGGCAGTTCAGTCTACAAAATTTAGAAAAGGTGCTCTTTGATTAAGACACGAGTTTCAAATCGCTACTATAAAATGATCATGTGTCATCCAACTGACTACCAAGTGTTGTGGAATGGTGATTGACTAAAAAGAATTTCTACGTGCACAACCTGGCCACCATTCACATACGGTATATATGCACTGACATATGGCTGCATTTGACCACTACGAAACTCTCATCATATGAATAAACTACATCTAGAAAACCGAATGTGCCTGTAATAAGTCCTTTTCAACTACATTGTGTTCTTAAGAATGAAGGACCAGATCATATGAACATGCCTCAAAACATTTCATCCTGCGACGTAGAGAGTTGAAATTCTAACCTGTATGGAGTGTCCCCGCCGAATTTCTTCTGATTAACAAATCCAGACATAAGCTTTATGTAACCGCCGCCACATTCAATTTCCTGCTCAAATTTGATCGAGTATTGGAGGACCAACGTCCTGTTCTTGTTGCTGAACTCCGGTATCTTTGCAGATATGGCAAAATGCTTGGCATCATTAGATGTCTGAATTCCTGCAAGATTTCGTATGCCATGATAAATGAAAACCACAAGTTTAACCACCTTGACTGTTGGTAAGTTATTAGTAAGAAACAAGCAGTGATGAATGAATAATTGGTAATCAGAAGATACCTCTATCATCGTGGTCACCGGCCCACTTTCCGGCTGTATGTTTAAAGGAACCTGCTTTACCTTCACTGCTTTTCCAGTCAGATTTTACCCAACGGCTTCGCCATCCGTCGTCTACTCCACAACAAATCAAGATTAACTGATTAATTTTCCGGTGGAATGAAAGATGAAAGATCAATTCTTGGTCTTACTTGTTACTTTTTTTACATGTTGTTCAAACACACAGTCAAGTCAACCAACTAACTGTACAAAAGTTCGCTATTACCAGCTTACTGCGGCCCAAAATTTATTTATTTTTCGAAGAAAAAGAAAATCATAGATATTTTGTCAAAGTCACAGAGAGAGAGAGGAGATAGGGAAACTAGGAAATGAGAGTTAGACAGTTAGCCACAGCATTCAACCAGAACAAAGTTAGCAAAGTAGTAAAAAAGTAAAATCTCAAGCGGAAAGTAAACAGATTGAAGCGAAAGTTGCAAGTGGGAGGAGAGAGAAGGATGGATACATACCGTCGAAGCGCTCCTCGAAAATGATCTCCGAAAGCGAAGAACGAAAGCAAAAGGAGAGCAAGGAGAGTGATAATACTAGCAGAAGCAGCTCATCATGCTTTTGCCGCTTCGCCATATTTGCCTGCGCAAGTGCAAGAATTGCAATGACAAAAGCCAAAAGCCAAGAGCAGATTGGGAGATAGAGTTTGTATTATTGGTTTACTTATAGCAGGGGATGCAAAAGCTTGCCCCCAAGTCTCCCATGTAATTTCGGGGATGCCCTCCCCTTCCCCTACCCCTTCGAAATGAGAAATGGAAGACTGACTAGTCTGACTTTAGTTTAGTGTTGGAGTGAGTTGGTCGTCATGTGGGGTACAAGTCTGCGTATGCCGTGGAGTTTGGAAGAGACTCTCACCTCCTTCTCTCTTGACTTGGTCTTTTATATGCATTCAACCAATCAGAGAAGAACGATGAGTTGCACCACCCAATCAAAATTCTTGGAATTTAAATCTTACGACATTAATTAATAATTATTATGTATTGTTTTGTCCTAAATTCGATGATGTGAATGATTATATGTTGAATTCCTCGTCGGTGCGCCCAGCCCAGCCGCTGCACAATCACAAATTAATATTTTATAGTGAATCTTAATGAACCATTTTAGGTATTGTTCATTTTTAATGTTAAGGATATTTTTGATTAAAAACTAAAGTTTTTTAGAACTTTTCTTTAATTTTCCTTATTTTATATGTATATTATTATTTGATAATGTGATACAAACAGATACTATACATTAAATTAATCTAAGCTGAATACAAGCACACTGCTCTAACTAACTTAACTAAACAAGTTTGAATATATAATTAGTCTTTTGTCGTTTCGTTAATACATGGCAGGTTGCATTTCACATACGGTTAGTATTATCCAAAATAAGAGGACTAGACTAGAAGGTGAAGAAATTCGCTACAACTACAACTGGGAAGATAAGGCTTTGCAATTAATCATGACAGACTGTACAAGTTAGGAGAGCAAGATTTATGGCTTGTTTGGATGATGCTTTTGGAGATTTAAAAACATCCTCTAATAAGTGAAAGCATTTTCATTTAGAAAAATAGTCAATTGGCAATATTTTTAAAGGTGCTTTGGATAAGAAGTAAAAGCACTTAGAGTGGTTTTTTGAGAAGTTTTTTATTTTTTATCTCAAAAGTGTTGCCAAGTGAAAAACCGGGAAGCATTTGGTCCCTTTGATGAAGCTTTTCAACTCCGTAACTACCCCTATTTTTTAAGTTGAAAATTCTACAAAATATCATAATTGTTTTAGACTCTCTGGGACTGTCGACTCGTCAGAGATTTCCGACGGTGACCCTCTTGCAAGCCTCCTTCGCGTCGAATTATTCCCCACCCCAAGATCTCTCTGATTCAACCAGCCCAGTGACATCGGCCGGTGACCCTCACCCCTCGACACCTCTCTCTGGTTGCAGTGATTGCATTGAGATGAACTTGATGCATATCTGGTATGAGGGAGAAAGACGAGCTCCTTGGAAAATAATGTCCTTAATTTATCACTACTGAACTGCATTTTTCATTTGGCAGCCGAACACTACTACAGTATTAAAAGCGCTTCTGTGCAATGTAGAAGCACCTATTTAGTTGCTTGTCAAACAACACATTGCTTTTTCATATAAGCCCTACGAACAAGTGCTACTGACAAAAAATACTAGTGAGTAAAAGCGCTTTATCGAGTAAAACCTTCAAACGAGCCGGCACCAAGCCAAGCCAAGCCAAAATGTATAATTGTAAATGTTGTGGAAGAAGAAGGGCATTCCTTTCCTGGTACGTTTGTTGACTCAACATTCAAAGTCATCTCCCAGCCAAAGCCAGTGTAGTCTGCGAGTCTGGGCCACTCACTCACTGTTGCGTAGTGTTGGCCAATAAAAGAGGAGAGAGTGTGGACAGTGGAATAAAGGGGCCGTAATTGAAAGGTAAATGAATGAGACGACGACTTACGTCAAGCATGGACTTTTCAGTCTTCTTCTTCCCCCCTCTATCTTGGTCCTCGGACCATCTTGTGATATTTACTTACATGACACGGCCACACCTGAGCGTTTCATGTCAATGATACAACATGATGAAAGCGGACTTATGGCTTCATTCCTTTCGCCCATTCATTCATTTGCATAAAAACTAGACCGTGTTATGATTGATTGCTAACAACATGGAAGGAAAACTAATGTATCATTATGCCATTGCCTTCTTAGAGGAGTCAATTTAAAGAACTAGAGGAGAAGCAGGCATGCCCAAGACAATAGAATAAAAACTAGAGTGAACAATGTTGATGAATATTAATCAACACCAATCCTAGGATAAAAGCATACACATGCACAACCATGATATTAATTTATACTACATCTACATCCAATGAATATTAGCACAACCATTGAAAGGCAAACCAGCAATATAGTACAAACTAGGTACTCGAGTCGAGGATAAGAGCAAAAGCCACAGATAAACGTCAACGATAATGTAATCACATAAGACTGTAATTTTGTTAAGCAATAAACTGGATTGTATTTATTTGAACAAAACATCAATGAAACAATCAAAGAGTTGTTTTCAACACACTTTCCATAAAACTGGAACCGAAACATTCAAGTTTTGAACATACCAAAAATACCACTTGCTTTAAACAGCATTAATAGGAGGAGCAGGAATCCCAAAATGGCACCTTTATAAACTGGAGGGAAACAAGGTGTGAGGATCCAAGAGTTCTAACAGCTAAATCCTTGCAGTGAACAGGAGAAAATTAACAATGGAGCTTCATGCCCTTCCCCTACTTCGCCTGAGGGTGAGAAGAAATAAAGTCCACAGCTTGACCAATTGACTTGATCTTGTCAGCTTCATTATCAGGGATCTCAAATCCAAACTCCTCTTCCAGAGCCATCACAATCTCCACAGAATCTAAACTATCTAACCCCAGATCACTTTCAAAATGAGCATTTGGTGTAACCTACCCAAAAAAGAAAAACAGTGCATAGGAGATTAGATTATTTAAATATAATGAAAACATACTAATAAAATGGCCATACAAACGAAATCAGTATAAAATGTGAACGGAAAGGAACATGTACATAGAATTTCTGAGGTCAGTTGCGTATACATATATATTTGGAAATAAAGAACGTCACATTTATTGTGATTTAAGTTCAAGGTGAAACATGCCATAAATGAAGGTGTGCGTACATTAACATTAGAAAAGAAAAGGGAAAAGAACAGCAGAGGTTTGATAGTCACAACCACATACAGATAAAAGCCAATTCACTTTTTGGAATCTCATATCCCAGCACTGGATGTCACTATCCGTCGGACTTTGGGACATTCACCATATATTGGTTACAACATGTAAGCCCCAACTCAAGCAAAACAATAACAAATACAAATAAGAAGGGGCCACATTGTTGTGGTTCAGACATTAATCCCATAAAGAAACTGATGTAAAAGCAAAATAGAGGAATACATTCAATTCTTTGTGTAAGGTCAAAGAAGAAAGACAAAAAGAATGCTTACGAAATATCAAACATTTACAACTACTAAATAACATGCAAGTACCAGAGATCAAACCCATCTTTATCAACAATGTCAGTCAATATTGTAACATTTGTGATTAAGCATATAATCCTGGAGGGCTATAGTTATCTCAGCCCGCATAGCTATTCTAGTTTAAAGATGAAATATCTGATTCTCGAGGTCACCAGTAATCCTGGAGGACCAAAAACTGCAATTTATAAAGAATATCTATCTGCAAAGCACTGAATGAGAAAACAATATATGATGCAAAAGGTTAGAGCTTTGTGCCACATGGTGGTACCAAAACAACATAACAAAGCTCTATTGAAAAATTTGTGCAAAACTAAAAAGAAAATTTTCTCTGCTTGTGCACTTCAGTTTGTCATAAAAACAATAGTGTGTAAAAACTGAATAATCAATGAGCCGCTGCTGATGCATTGGAAGAACCATCATCCCAAAATGTTTACAAACCCAAATAGCAATATTTCAATCCGCATCCACATATAGGCGTATATTTCATGACCCAACATTTGACATTACCAAAACCCTAATTATTCAATAAAACGGATCTTAGAAAGTACAGAATCGACTCCTCAAACACAAAATGATCTTCTTTTACAACAAAAACAATCAAATAATTACTAGTTCAACCTTGCAATTCATTAGGAAATGGTTTACATAAAACTTCAATTCCATTTTCTGAGAAAATCGGAGGTTATACCTTGGAAGGATCGACCTTCTGGAAGTTCTTGACGACGGAGACGACACGATCGGTGACCTCAGACTTGTCGAGGAAGGTGCCCCTTACCTCTTCGGAGAAGAGACGGCGTCTGATAGCGGCAAAGGGGGAAAGGAAGAGAGGGGCGGTGGAGCTAGGGTTCGAAGGCACGGTTTGAACTTGCACTCTCAGGTGCTTGAGTAGTAAGTTCCTCGCAGCCGCCGCCATTGAGAGCCGTTTCTTCACTCGCCTCTACTGCTGCTTAGCTACAGTATACCAGTCGGCTGTTACTGAATGAAGGAATGAGTCGAGAGGAAGGGGGGGGGGGCAAGAGAGAGAGGGCCTTTTCTGTTCTGTTGGGTGAGACCGCGAGAGAAAGTGCTGAGCGTGAGCCACATTCTGGTGTCAGACGTCGTCGTTTTTGTATAATGTTGAATGGATAAATGTGGGCTTTTCGGAGAGAAATAAAAACTTTCACCCTCCCTCCAAAGTCCAGACCCAAATTAAAGTTGGGTTGGGCCGGAAAGGCAACCGAACAAGTAAGCAGTAGTATAACTGAACCGAACCCGATTTACCGCCAGCAGTAACTAGTCTACAAGTCTTGTTCCTTCCATCCTTCCTGGAGTGGTGGAGGGGTGGAATGCTGAAGCGGTGTTGAAAGAAAAGTGAAGATGGCGGTGGTGGTGGTGGTGAATGGTGATGGTCTTCATTTCTCTGTTTCTGTTTGTTTTTCTGGCAGTCAAATTTGCCACACCTGATGGTATGGTATTATTATTCTTCTTTCTTCTTCCCAGTTTCCAAACTCCCCAATATATTAATATTATGAAGGAACATGTATATGTAAATGGGACTGATAGGAGCTCTATCTTATCGTGTTTGGTTTAGCAGCAAGCATGAGCGATGTGAATGGGACTGATAGGATACTCAGATTCAACTGTAAGGTTTAGTAGACAAATTTTGCTCAGCACAAGTATAACATCGAAACTATGTCAGCCGAAAACATACAAATCATATTTAGTATTTACAATTCAAGCATTATGCAGATCATTAAGAATTAATTAATCCCATGCTCTACTTTAATTAGCTACAGTTGCAGTCACTTTCATACTGTATTTGTACTTCAGGTAAGCTTTTATGTACGGCTCCAAATCACCATCCATTACGGAAGTGATATCCGATGTCTCGTGTCCCGTCCTTACGTCCTTGACGAGTTTGTATGGATGGAACACGTAGTTTCTTATTTGTTGGCCCCACTCTGCCTTCACCACGTCTCCTCGTATTTGCTTAATTTCCGACGCCCTTTGTTCCTCGGCAATCACTAGCAGCTTGGCCTTCAACCTGGCCAGAGCCTTGATCTTGTTTGCAAGCTGGGATCTCTCCTCTGCATTGTAGTAGTCAAGAAAATAGAGGTCATCACAAAGCTCGCATACTTCTTTATTATGCTACACAATTCCAAAATGATAGCACAGTAGCTACACACAGCGGCAAAATCAAAACGGAGCCAGAAACTAACATTCTTCCTTAATCTACAAACAAAATATAAAAATCTGAAAATATTTATTTGATGCAATGACGAGAGAAATAATTTCCATTGGTGAAAACCAACAAAGAAATTATGGGGCTAATGAAACCTGTGCAGCGAACGGTAACACCAGTGGGGATGTGAGTAATCCGGACAGCACTTTCAATTTTGTTCACATTCTGGCCTCCTTTTCCGCCTGCCCTTGAAAAACTTATGTCCAGGTCCTCTTCAGGTAATTCAACTTTCAAAGACTCCTCAGGTAGAAGTGGCATGACGTCAACACCAGAGAAACTTGTCTGCACGTAACATCAAGTTAGAACACACAGTATAGGATATGTTGTGCTAACTCTGTCTCCCTCCAATTCGTCCCCCGCCCCCACCCAACACACACACACTCACACTTTCAGTAGTAATTTTTAAGAAGCTAGTTATGCACCTAACGCTGTTCAACTTAACAAACTTGACGTGTGTCAGCTCTCCACATATGGAAAACCATCTTCCCTCGTAATCAGTTTCTGTAATTAAATGTTCAGTAACTCATAGTTTACCAGAAGGTTCACCCATACCTGGCGGAGACCTTTGGCATTAAAAGGGGACTGCCTTACAATGCGGTGTGTTCCTTTCTCCCCCGACAAATAGCCATAAGCATAACGGCCTTCAACTTCAATTGTCGCCGACTTAATTCCAGCTTCCTCTCCCTGGGATTTCTCAACTACTCGTGTCTTGTATCTTTGCTTTTCTGCCCACCTCACATACATTCTGAGTAACATTTCGGCCCAATCCTGCACTGAGAATTATCAAAGGTTTTATACAAGAAAAACATAAGCATGTAATAAAGAGGCTAACACAACCACGGAACTGAATAGAAGTCCGCACAAAGAATGAATAGTTGATGGTAATGATAAATTCAGTAATTGCTGAAACAAAAGCCTCACTATCCCCATGCAGTATTCTCAAAAGTAGTAACGAGCTGGGACAAACTACTTTTGGCCAGGTATGAATGAGATAGATGTGTCTTAATTTCTAAAAGAAATTCATTCATGAGAAATGCAATATGTTTTATTGTAATGGTGTTACAGCACCTATATATGCATCTCACAGAATCTAAAATTCCCATCGAACTTGTAAGAACCATAAAGAAGTAGTCGCTCTTGCTTCGCACATATGTTCTAATTACCTGCGCATCAGTACCTCCAGCACCGGCTGTAATAAAGATGACAGCACCTTCTTTGTCGTAAGGCCCAGAAAGAAGTTGAGTTAACTCAAACCTATCCATTCCCTTGTTCAATTCCTTGATGATACTGGCAGCCTCTTCAAGAAGTCCATGATCTATGGCGTCCATCTCTTCAGTTAGCTTGACTATTGTTTCTACGTCTTCAACCTGATTTAATGCATTTGATCAACAATGCAATTTAAGAGGAGCTTACTTTCTGATATTCAATATTTGTAAATGAGTTTATACGTATGCAGAGTAAATTAGTAAAAGATCTCCTACTAGATAGTCTGATAGAGGGCATTGTGATATATAAAGAAGATAAGAGTGTCCCGACCAACAAAAACATATAGATTAGAGTGATGTTAACTTTATATATTTATACATGCATTGGCTCCATATTGAACTAATTGATTTAGTCATCTATCCTCTGCTGTACACTATTTCCGTAATCTAAACAAATCTGGCTAGAAGAAATTCTAATGATTTTATTCGGCACTCATATTAAAACCGCCCACTTTATAAATGATTATCATCATATCACACTTCAGCACAACCTATATTATCCAGAAAAACAAAGACGATGCCATGTCACCCCAAAGAAATGATGCGAAAACAATCTTCTAAACAGAATTAAAGAAATTTGGGCATAGACCTGTGATTTAAACTCGTTCAGCAATTTTATCCTGTCTTTGACATCAGTCAGGGCCGAAAGGTTTTCTTGAGCCTTAGCTCGATCATCCCAAAAGGCGGTATCAGCTGCTTTCAACTCTAAATCGGCTACTTCTTGTTCCAACTTGTGCAGACAAGCAGAGTCTCTTATCTCCTTGACGCGTATAGCGGCAGTTTCTACATCCTTTCTTAAGAAATAAAAATCTGTGAGACATAAGAAGAAATTACAACATTGTCACAGATTGATGTGCAAATGAAAGTAGCACCATCCTACACCAAGCATGCTCTCATTCAAATCAAACTTGGAAAACACTCAAAACAGACCTTGCATTGCCCATTCTTTGGCGTCGGTGCTCACTTGGCTCTCCGGCGTCGCCAGTAAAACTGAGCCAAATCAAACATCAACAGTAAGCAATTCGGCATTCATTCTCTACAGCACATAAACAATAAAAATATCAAAAAATAGACAAGTCGAGCATAAAAAGTGTTTTGCTTTCGGTAACGTCCTGTGAAATGCACCACCTTACAACCGTCAAAATCGAATTTTTCAAAGACTAAGCATGAGAAATCAAAGCAAGTAAAAACCAGAAACCCATCAAAAAATTAATGAGATATTTAAAACCAATTGCAAATTTGCAATCACACACTCGCAAAAACGGAAAAATAGAACAAACCCAATATATTATCCCATAAATAAATTGCACCATAAAGCTCAAGGAATGGAAACGCAAAGAGAAAACCTGCGGGACGAAGCGGATAAGAGGTAGAAAGCTTTGTAGATAAAGGGAAAGTGTAGGAGGGTAAACGGCAAGGAGAAAAAGTGGCCTTTTGCAGTAACAGTGGCAGCTTAGTAATTAGAGGCTTCGAGGGGCACAAGATGGCCGTTGAGCTGCACACAGGTCGAAGATGACGCTCCATAGCTGCTGTGTCGCTGATACAACAAGTTCAAGCTCTGCACAAAACCAACATATTTCATGACTCCATTTGTATGGATAACAAAGAAAACCCGCCTATAGCTTGTACGTTGTGGGTGACGTGTGGTGGTGTTCGGGACCAAATTGCAATAACAAATAAGTCACTTCTTCGGACCCTATACCCATATGAAATAAAAAATTCCAACAAAAAAAAAAAATATCAAGAGAATATCAAACGGGCTCAGACCATCTCCAACCCTTGGGCTAAAAGCCAAATTTTTTAGCCCGGAAAATTTAGTTTTTAGCCCAGAAATATCTTTTCTGCTCCAACCCTTCTACCCTAAAATGTTAGCCCGAAATTATTAAAGAATGAAATTAGCCTAAATTTTTTTCTTAAATCAATTTTTTTTTTAAATAAATATGTAGATTATTGTAAATTAATTTTATGCACATTTTAATCTAAAAAAAATTTTAATTCCGATAAACATTTCGCATTTAGCCCGGGGAGAAAGCTGGGGGGTATTTGGCCCAGAAATAGCATTTGGCATTTAGCCTAAAATTTTAGCATAGGTTGGAGAGTGTTTGGGGGGTAATTTGGGGGGTAATTTGGCTTTTAGCCCAGGGTTGGAGATGGTCTCAGAAGTAGAAAATGCGAAATGGGCTAAAATTTATTCAGAACCCTATACCCATTAACCTCTTTGGACATCACAAAAAAAGCCCTAAGGACAAAACCGGCATAAAAAATAGTTTTAAAATTAGGGTTTCATCTCGTATATAGCCTCCTTGCCTCGACCTCCAACTCCGACTTTCAGAGACAACTCGCAGCCTCCAGCAAGAAACCATCAAAATGGTACGTTTGTTTTCACCCTTACTTTGTGCGCACATTCTTCACTGGAACTTGTGGTTTTGTTGGCTAAATTTGCATGTACAAATTTGATAAGCGGAGCACTCCAGAAACCATGCTTGTATATATTGAAATTGGCAGTGGAAGGAAATGCATATTTGATACCGAATCTACTAATATACCGTGGTGTGTATCTAATATCATATAAATTATAGGAAAAGAAGAAGTGTGTTCATCTCTTCTTTATCCTCGATTTAGATAGATACAAATTTGATGCAGGTTTGCGCTGTAGATGTGAGCATATCATTACACTATACTTTGTTTTAGTTTTGAAGATTTTCGGTTATTGGTTTATTGGATTTTGTATTTTTAAGATTTTTCTCAATGCCTCTGGTTTGTTGTAAACTGTTGTACATAGTTTTGTGATTGTTTCTTAATCTCTGGTAGTCTGGTTCTAAAATTCCGTTACTAATTTTATTCTAAAATGTGAACCAGAGGGTAATATTTCGAGGTCGCAGAATAGTGTGACTTTCATTTTACTATCGATTTTGTGGTAAATGAAACACGGTTGGTATTTTCATATGAAGCGTCCGACAGTGTTTTTTATAATACTCTTTGTTGGTGTTTCACCCATTGTTCTTGTATCCTTCTACCAGTATTTTATAACAATGTTAAAAAGTAATTTTGCTCATTTGGATGTGCTTTTAAAATGACTGAAAGCGCTTTTGGTGAAAATGTTTTTGGAACTAATCCTTAGTAAAAATGCTAAGTAAATTCTGGAAAAGCATTTAAAGTGCTTCTTGGAATAAGCACATAACTGGTGCTTCTTGCAGAAAGCACTTTAAGTGCTTTTGGAATAAGCACATAACTGGTGCTTCTTGCATAAAGCACTTTAAGTGCTTTTGGAACCAAAAAACATTTTCTCTAAAAGCACTTTCAGTCAATTTAAAAGCACATTCAAACGAGTCCGTAGTCGCTAAGAATCTGGATCTGCTATAATTCTGTTCGAGTAATGGATAATAGATGTTGATACATGTGAACATACATGCCTTGTTTAGATGTAAATTTCAGAATGTATATTGATCTATAATGTTTATACTATGTGTGTGCACCAACAGCCGAAGCAGATCCATGAGATTAAGGATTTCCTTCTAACCGCAAGAAGGAAGGATGCCCGCAATGTCAAAATCAAGAGGACCAAGGATGCTGTTAAGTTCAAGGTTCGGTGCTCCAAGTACCTTTACACACTTTGTGTGTTTGATTCCGACAAGGCCAACAAGTTGAAGCAATCTCTTCCTCCAGGTATAAATTTTTGTGATCGCTGGTGTAATTTATTATGGTGGGCAACTCATACTAGTCTGTTCCTATTTTGATGTTGCCATTGTTCATTTTTTGGTTGTGGAGCACGGTGGATTCATTATTTCATCCTGGAGAAGGAGTAGTTTGTGTTGAATCAGGGGACTTTCATCTGTTACTTTTTTTTTTTCTATAACTAATCAATTTTTAAAAATTTTGATTTGTAGGTTTGAACGTTCAGGATCCTTGAACCAGGATTTTGGAGTAGCTCGTCGGCACATTCTAGTGAATGTAGCAATGGAATGAAATTTGTACTTTGAAAGATTTTTATGGCCGGATGATGTTGGTGTTAGATGTTATAACTCCGAGATGTTTGTGGTTAATGTGTTTTGACTTGAGTTAATTGTTTAGATGTTTTGGTTATGGATCCATCGGGTTTGTGTTTGCTTGATTGCGTTTGCGTTTGGAGTTTACAGCTAACAGTTTTGAAAGGAAATGGAATTGGAAACAGAAATAGAGGTAGCTACCAACATAAACATGTCGTGAGCGAATGATAAGACGTAGAAGATGAGTAGTAATAGTAATCGTGTGTGCATGCAGTCCAATATCCTGGTAGGTAGGTACAAACCTATGCGTCTCTTGTTCAAATTTCGAAATTCCCATTTCTTAAATTTTTGTGATAGATTTGAACTCTTTCCTCTCTTTAATAATAATAAATATAAAAAATATATATATATATAAATTACATGGTAGATGAGTAGGAAAATTTCATTTGGTATATGCTTCTAGGATGCCATAGTGTGTAATTTTCGTTTGGAATATGCTTCTAAGATGCCATAGTATATAGTATGTAGGACTGGTAGCATTGTCCAACCTCATCCGTCAATGGAGAGGATATAATAATCAAGGTTTTAAATATCGATATTTCACCGATAATATCGTTTTTTTGAGAGGGGGATATTTTCACACGTATCCATCTTATTTTCGTCAATATATCGAGATAATATCAATAATATCGATAATATCGGTAATATCGGGATAATATCGATAAAATAAACATAATAATTCAGTGTGTGTGTCCGTGTGTGTGTTATGATAAGTTACATAATATAATAATAATATATATATATATATATAATATAAATCTTCCAAAAGGGCCAACTTTTGACAACTTTTGACAAGACAAAAAGTAGTGGTGGTTGGTTTCATACTCAAAACCGTGTGCCACTTCCAACTCTTTCACATTCAGAGTATCGGATCATCACACATGTATTACACTTTTTCGTTTCTTCTCCCCTTAACCCTTTCAGAGCCTTTTCAAAGCCCTTTCAGAGCTTCAACACAAAGGGTTCCATATTTAAGGTAAGTTTACAAACTTATATTTATATTATTGTAATTTATACAACAACAACAAAATTTGTGTGGACCCGTACATGTGATCTAAGAACCAAATAATACTTGCATGTTAATTTTTTGAAGTAATTACGTAATGTTGTATAATTATTCCCTAGGATAATTTTAATATGTTTAATGTTATTTATTATTTTATTAATATTAGGTTTTATTATCAAATTGGATTATTATTCATCAATATTAGGTTTTTTTATTATCAAATTGGATTATTATTTATTAATATGTTTAATATTAGGATTATTTTATTATCAAATTGGATTATTATTCATTAATATTAGGTTTTATTATTCCATATTATTTTTATAATTACGTAAATTCTTACAATCATCTTACAATCATTTTCTTTACTTCGTATTTAATTCTTCTGTAGAATAACTTTATTATTTAGGTTCTTTTATATAACCGTCATCACTACTATATTTTTTGACCAAAAAATAATTGCCTAATTTCCATGAAAAATAAATATAGGTACATTTAAGATGTCTAGTGGAGTTACTAAACGTGATCCAGCTTGGGAACATGGAGACCCAATAAACGGAAACAAACATGACACAATTTGCAAATAGTGTGGTCGGGTAATGAAGATTGGCGGAGTGACACAATTTAAGTACCATCTTAGTAGATTAGATCCAGAAAATAATGTCCAACGATGCGATAATGTCCCCCCCCCCCCAGAAGTAGTAACTATGGTTATACTCATAACCAACCATTTCCCTACCCTTCATATCACATTCCTGTTGGGATGGAATCGAGTGACTCATGGAAAGAATCCGAGACTCAATCTTCAAATGATTTTGTTTATAGACAACGTAAACCAATCTCGGATCCATATGGGTGACATGTTAACAATTACATGCAAAACTATTTTGAGGATTTATCATTTGATGACTACTCTTCACAATACACTTATTCTACACATAGAGATGATGAAGATAGTGAAAATTTTGAACCTCATAGGAACTCTATGTGGTATTATCACTCATGTATATTACCATGCAATGTATAAAGTATAAAATATTGTACTAATTCATTATGTATAAATGATTATGGTGTGTTTAAACTTCTTTCATTAGTTACTACATATTTTCTACACTCACAATGTTTGCCAGCTCGCTCTATAATCAACTTAAATCAGTTAAATCCATCATGAAATGCATTTCCTTCCAATTTTTTGTGATAAACTAATAGATAATTGACTAAATAAACATCTTACAAAGTTTCAATAAAAAATTTCAAGTTTTTCTTACAATTTTCGTGGTTTTTATTCAATTTTTATTGATATCGATAATATCCCGATATTTCCATCGAAATTTTCCGTATTTTTGAACTACCGATATTTTCGATATCAGCGATATTTTAGACCTTGATAATAACTATTGAGTTGCAGTGGCAGTGCCATGCTTGGACCGTTAGGTACAACTACTCAACCAAAAGAAGGAGAGAGAGAGAGAGAGAGAGAGAGAGAGAGATGAGTTTAATTGAGACAGAGGAGGAAGAAGGCATAAAACAAATGCAAGAGCTTACTTCCTTCAATATTCACTTGAAGCCATTTTTTAGCTCATTCCCGATAACGGACCCATCCATCATTTCTGCACACAACAAGTGAAAGTGAAACTGAGATTAACAAACCAAACTCAAAATTATCCTTGGCTTGAGGCTTGAGTCTAGAGTTAACGTGTTTTACTTCTACAAAAACAAAATCGATTTTACAATTACCAATATACATGCCAGGCCAGTGCTTCTGCCCCTGTTTCGACTTTGAACATGACAACCGCACTTCCTCTCAAACGGAGGTGGAGGTGGAGGTGGAGCCGGTGCTGCTGGTGTCGGGCATCGGAGGCTCCATTCTGCACTCCAAGAGGAGGAAGTTGGGCTTCGACACACGGGTCTGGGTCCGGATCTTATTGGCTGACTTGGAGTTCAAGAAGAAGCTCTGGTCTATCTACAATCCCCAAACAGGTTGCTTTCTCTATTTATATATTTTTCGAAACTGAGAACCTTGTTTTGGGTCGGGGGCAATTGGAAAATCAAACCAAAATGCATGCAGTAAAGAGAGACAAGACACTAGACAGACTAGTGTGGACTTTTGTCAATCATCTCCTCTCTCACTGTTTGCTTGCTGGATTATACTGGGATTGGGAAGAGACCATGCATAACATGATACTTTCAGTTATTGTTGAGATTTACCATGTCATTTCTAAGACATCTTCACTTGTATTCTACTGGGACGAGACCATGCAAACATGTTTCGACTTTCATCTATCATGTCACGTTTTCATTCAAAATTTAAGAGCCAAGTCAAAATTTTATTTCAAGAGCTATCATTTTCCTTCAAGATTAGTTTGTATGATCCGCTCATAAACATGAAGGAAGCATCAAATCCAACGGCCACCAGGTTGGTTTCCTACTGTTTGTATCGTGGAAGATGGCTAAAACATGTTATTCTAGGGAAATTACATATCAATTTTGCATCTGTTATCATTTTCTTATTTTTCCTTTCATGTTCTAATTCTGTGCAGAATCAGCCTCTTACTAGACTCATTTGTGTTCCCAGGTTATACAGAAACGCTAGACAAAAAAACTGAAATTGTGGTCCCAGATGACGATTACGGCCTGTATGCCATTGATATTCTAGATCCTTGCTGGGTAAGAATGATACTTGTTCCCATGGATATTTTCATAGTTTGGTTATGACATCACTGAATTAGAGCTATTATTATGTTTCTTCATGTTTCCAGTTTGTCAAATTGATACGTTTGAAAGAGGTATACCAGTTCCATGATATGATTGATATGCTTGTCGAGTGTGGGTATAAAAAGGGAACCACTTTGTTTGGATACGGTTATGATTTTCGACAAAGCAATAGGTAACTTTTTTTTTTTGGTGGCTAGAGTTTCTATAGTAATTGTATGAAAGCAACCATTTCTGGTATTTGAACTATCACAACAATGTCTGACAATTTGGTTCCTTGTTTCCAATAATCTGACCACCGTGGTTATTATGTTGGCAGAATTGACAAGTCAATGGAGGGTCTTAAGGTGAAACTGGAAACTGCTTACAAGGCTTCTGGGGGTAGAAAAGTGAATATAATTTCGCATTCAGTGGGTGGACTGCTAGTCACATGCTTTATGTCACTCCATACTGATGTGCGCATACTTTCTCTTGGTGACTAGTTGAAGTTTATGAATTTTCATCGAAATATGCAGAAAATATAAACTCCTCTTCTCACTAAAGGCAAATCGTTCTTCGGCAGGTATTTTCAAAGTACGTGAGTAAATGGATCTGCATAGCTTGCCCTTTTCAAGGTAGTTTCTTCCCTTATGCCATTTGTCTTCGTATTTGGACTACATAATCTTTAATGTATGTCAGCGGTGCTTATTGGAATCTGTCCATTGAATCTTCTCAGGTAGCTAGAAAACCATACTATGCATTCCCTTTCAGCCTCTTTTGGTTAACATCTCTTTAATCTTCTTAGACTGGGAGTCACAGCGTTTGACAATACCACGATATTTATGTTTTCATCCCTGATTGTTGATTATAAATTAAATTCAAATTACAGGTGCACCAGGATGCATCAATGATTCTCTCTTAACTGGATTGCAGTTTGTTGAAGGCTTGGGAAGTTACCTTTTTGTATCAAGGTGGACTATGCACCAGCTGGTAATACGTTAAATTAAGCTAATTTGGCTTCATGACTGTATTTAAACTAGATAATAGGAAAGTTAATTACGCGATCATCTTTCTTGGCAACCTAGTATCTTAAATGGAAGCATGACATGCTGTGAATGAGTCTGTATATATTAGAAAATACAAATGAAAGACTACAAGTGAGAAAATACATGAAGGCTTGAGTTTCTCTGAGAAATGTACCCTTCAGCTGATCTGATCCAATTCAATAAGCTCTAACCGTGTATAAGAAAATCTCCAACATATTTCACAATGGAACCCAGAAATCACATGGTTTAAACACTTGAACACCATAAAGAATTTCTCAATGCCGTTCTTGAAATATGTAATTGACTTGCATACTTATTTTCCTTTTTTAGGAAGTTGGGCGTATCCCTCAAGCCAATCAAAATAAAAAAGAAATTAATGTTCTTTAGCATTTCATCCATAACAAGTATTTGGCTACATTTTTCAGTTCTTACCGTTTTTTATTCTACAAGATGTTGCTATTAGGAAGAACTAAACCTGAATAAATTTGTTTCTCATATAGTTGATTGAGTGTCCATCAATCTATGAGATGTTGGCAAATCCAAAATTTAATTGGAAAAGGCCGCCAGAAATTCAGGTTTGGAGGAACAAATCCACGGATGGGGAAACTTTGGTTGATTTGGAGTCTTATGGCCCAATTGAAAGCATCCCTTTGTTTGAAGAAGCATTGAAATATAATGAGGTACCACTTTTCAGATTTTTCTTGCTACAAAACTATTTCATTTGCTTTGATTATTGGGGCAAGTCTTGCTTTCTCGTGCGCTGTTGTACTGTATTTTGGAAAACAATTTTACATTTAATATAATTAAATCCAGTACTTATCAGAGCTCAAGAAGGATACACTATCTCCCTGCACATTCTGATATCACCATGACTTCTTTCTCTCTTAATCAATAGCCAGAGCTTATGTCAATCTCCTTCAATGCAGCTAAATTATGATGGTGAAACGGTAGCTTTGCCATTTAACCATTCTATTCTCAGATGGGCTGCTGAGACTCGCCAAGTTTTGAACAGTGCTAAACTACCAGATAGCGTCAGCTTCTATAACATATATGGCACATCGTTCGGCACCCCTTTTGATGTTTGGTATGTAAGAGAACTACTTTATGAATTAGGAATACTTAAGGGAATAGAAATCCAAAAAAAGTAGCAGCTGGACCCAAACTTAAATCAAAACAGGAAACATGTGAACGGGCTTTGCAATCCTTGGTATGACTGGTTGCTTAGTTGATACAGAGACCTTTATTATAGTACACAGGCAGAACTACGTTTGCAATTGACTAGCAGAACTAATTTAAATGGAAATTCTCAGGGTTTGACATTGTAAAATAAAATGGTTTGATGAATATACAATCTAGAAGGTGCACCATTCTGTTCTCTTCATAAGTTGTATCATTTCCCTATCAAGTTATGCAACTGTGAATTTGGTAGTGCATCTGACATATTTATTTACTAATGCAGCTACGGTTCGGAGACAGCTCCAATTGAGGACCTGTCTGAAATATGCCATTCAATAGTGAGTTATTTACTCTTTGTGAAATCTTGAATTTTCAAAATGTTGTGTGTGTAGGTATCCCATGGGTTCAAAGCTTTAAACAGCCTAGATCATATGTCCCTTGATTTCTGGTTGCTTAACTAGTCATTGGTCTGAAGCCTATCGTAGTTTAAGAAAGTTGTACACGTGCACCTTTATTTTTGAAAATGTTAGGTCCCACGCTGTTCAACATTATCCAGACTCTGAAGTTATGATCTGCACTATTTTTATTCACCGTTACTCTCCCATTTCTTGTTATTTCCCTTACGTACATTTATACGCATCAACCCTTGACTCTTATTCCCTGTTTTACTTGCACCTCTAACTTCTGATTAATCCAGTTGCTGCTTTATCCAGCTACTAATCAAATAGTAGCATCCAGTTTTGACAAAGATTATGTACCCCTGGGATGTTAATGCTTTTATGACCTGTCCTCTCTATGATTTACACGATTTCTTTCTTTCCAGCCTCAGTATTCTTATGTGGATGGAGATGAAACAGTTCCGGCTGAGTCAGCAAAGGTGCTCTATCCGACCTATGATCCCAGTGTTAATATATATGCTCTCTTCAATAGTTCATGCTAAGTTTTATTTGCAAACTATTATTATGGTTTCAGAATTTGAACGAATTTGTTCGAACTTTCTATCTTGATTACTATCAAACAGGCGGATGGAATTGCTGCAGTGGAAAGAGTAGCAATAGCTGCAAGGCACCGGGAACTATTACGGGACAAAACAGTTTTTCAACATATCCTAAGGTGGTTGGGAGTCGAACAGAAGGTCAGCAGACATTCTAAGACATCCAGAGTTGCAGACGCCTCTTCAAATAAGCGTGCTTGAAAATTGAAGGAAATTCTGTGTTCAAATTATAACTATAATAGCACCTTATAATTGTATTGAATATTGTGTTTTTTAGCGTTATTTGTTATTTGAGTACTATATGTATAATATTCTTAGCGTGCATGTTAATTTCATTGAGTGGTGGCGTGTGATATTGAATTTAAATCACATTTACATACGCTATACTATATATGAATGAATTTTGTCACGGAAAATATGTTAATTTTGCCACGGAAAATATGTTTTGTCGATCTTGTATTCTTGCAATTGGCCTGCAGCTGGCTAGCTACCACTAAGAGCAAGTCCACCGGGAAAAAAATGTCCCAGCCCTCAGTCCAAAAAACAAGCTGGCCCTCAGTCCATTTGCTCCAGCCCGTGGAGTTGCCTGGCACCCAGCCCATGCCAGGCAACAGCCCAGCACGTTTTGGACTGACCAAGAAGCTGGCCTGTTTCTCGGGCGCGTGCAACACAAGCGCGCAAGGCGCGAGTGGGTTTCAGGCTTTCCTGAAAATGTGTCAGCCCACTTGGGCTCACCGACGTGGCGTTATGATAGCCGTTGGATTTCCAACGGTAAAAAAAATTTAAATTTTACTTTTAAACTGGACCGTCCGATCAAAGATCAACGGTCCAGATTAATTAACTTAATTAAAATTTATTAAAAAATACAGAAAATTTATTAAAAAATACAGAAAATTAAAAAAAAATATATTTTTTTCTTTCTATAGTTTATCTGATGAGTTTATGTAATTTTATTTTAGTGTGTTTTTTTTAAGTTTATTTGATGAGTATGTAATTTTATTTCAATGTGTTTTTTTTTTTAAGTTTATTTGAAATTTTATCCAAAATTGGTTAAAAATCATATCCGAAATAAACTTTAAAAAAAAAAAAACACACACCAAATAAATGCGCTGGGTGCCAGCGCCCAGTGCATTTTTTTAGGGATGGAGATGCTTTGGTCTGTTACTGTTCACTGGGGTCTATTACTGTTCACTTGAGTGGATAAATGCGCTGGGTGCTGGCACAAAGTCCTTAGAGCAGTTCCACCGGAGGTGGAATAGCCCAGCACCCAGTCAAAAAACCAGGCTGGCACCCTGTCAATTCACTCCATCCCGTGAAATCGACTGGCACCCAGCCCAAGCCAGTCCACAGGCCGGCCTAAAATCGACAGACCTTGGGACTGGCCTATCTGACGTCAGCGTGGTGTCGAAGGAGAATCCGAGCACCGAGACAACGAGCGGTGAATCGCTCTGGAGCTCGTTCTGGAACTTGAGCTCGCGCTGGAGCGAATCGGAGTCCACGAGCTTGACGGCGACGTCTTGGCGGGTGTGTGGGATTATGCCGAAGAACACGGACCCGGAGCCGCCTTGGCCGAATCGGTGCGTCGAAGAGAACGAGTCGGTCGCTCGGCGGAGGGCGGAGGACGGAGTAGGAGTACCGGTGGGGGGGCTTGGAGTTGGATTCCAGGGCAGTCCGTTTCTGGGTGATTTTTCGAAAGCAAACCAGGAGGAAGAGGAGGAGAGAGAAGGCGGTGGTGGTGGAGGCGGCGGCGAGAGGGTGGGGGAAGCGGCTGCTGGCTGAGGACTAGCTGCGGGCTATGGCGATGGGGAGTGAAGGAATTGGCGCATCGTGGGGACCAAAGACAGTCAGAGGAGTTGAAGGAGGAAGAAGAAGAAAGTGTTTATAATAAAAAATAATAATATTTTAATAAAATTGACTAGGCTATTTTTTTTTAGGAGTGGAGATGCATTGGCCTATTACTACTGTTTATTAGGGTCTATTACTGTTCATTTGAGTGGATAAATGTGATGGGTGCTGGCACAAAGTCCTTAGGGGTGGACTTGCTCTTAGGGGTGGACTTGCTCTAAGTGAAGGTATAGATTGTGTCGTTTTCATTTTCCTTTTTAACCTGAAGGACAAAAAATGAGGCCCCCTCTCCTCCTCGCAAATTTGTAAATTGCAGGTTCTTGCACAAGTCACAGTGGTAAATATACAAATCTTTTACCCGGCTAACTAGTAGTCTAGTAGTGATGATTCCACATAAAAAAAAAATTAAAAATTATAAAAAAAATCTAGTAGTGATGATCAATTAAAGCTGTAAAGGGCTAATTTTGCTGATTTGATGCTGAACCACAATGTCAAGATAACATTACACTTGATCATTTATTAATAATAAGAACAAGCGACGGTAGCAGTATTGTAAATAAGTTAAAGTTTGAAGACGGATGTAGTATTATAAAATAAGTTGAAGTTTCGTGGTGCAGGCAATTGTTTCTTAAGAAACGGTCGGTTATGAAAAAATGACTCCACCAATAGGTCAACTTATTTATGCCACCAGCTCCAGACTAACTTATATACAATAATGTCACTGCCTCTTATTTTTGTCCTTATTATTAATAAAAAAAATTATTAAAAATGTGTGAAGTCCTTTTCATTAACCTTTTTTCTTTTCGTCCTAATGAACTTCCTTAATTTCTTTATATAAAAATTATAATTGTGATGGTGTTTGTTCTAATTGCTATCCAAGTTCGTAGGGAAACACAAGGATGGATACATTAAGCCTGCCTACCCAAATAATCAATCCAAGTATTCAAATAGGGGTAACCACATAAAACTAGAATCTCATATATGGACAAGGATTGTCTGCCCTTCCACTTTCGGTGTCCTTCCGTGCTCTCCTGTTTTGTGGGGTCACGATTAAGCCATGTTAACATTTTATATTATTTTTTTATAGAAATAATAAGACAAAATGAATAGTAATATAAAATGTTGATGTGGTTTAACCGTAACCATACAAAAGGCACGGAAGTGGAAGGGTAGACAATCTTTGTCCCTCATATATGATATATACATGTTCAGGTCAGGAGTCAAGGGGGACGAGGTGGTACACGTGGAAGACAGCCCCCTTCAGTCACACGCAAAAGCATGTTCCCATCATGCTCTATATATATATATTTAAAATTGTTATTGATACTCCAAATTCTTTATTCTACATTTCAAACTTTCTATATTTAGAAAGAAAAATACATTTGTGAGGAGTGTAGAATGAAATTTTTAGAATACCAATAACACATCCATATATATTTATAAATTCGAGTTCATGCATGCATGCTCTTCTAAATAAATATATAGAGAGTGTGTATTAATAATTAATTGGCACCTAGATAATTACGCATGATGAGAAGGGAAGAAGATCAACTCGGGGCCGAAGTACCAATTAGTGACAACCAACACTTAAATCCAAGATATATATAGCTGTGCTTCCAAATTCAACTTCAACTGCAAGAAATATATCTAGAAGCTTTAGTTATAACTTAAGGAATTTAATTAGTTCCCAAGTACTTTTTAAATCAAATGATATAGTTGTTAATAATCAGATTATTACTTAAACGTTGATTAACGTGTATATTTTTTATTATTAATAAATTATTTGATTTGTAAATTTAATTTTAAATTTTAATCTCTCAAACATTTTTTTTTCCTTATTTTATTTATTATTATTATTATATTATTCAAGAGAAGACAGGGGAGAGGGATGTGGAACGAAGAGATGGTGCATAGTAATGGTATGGTCAAAGGTCAAAAAGGTTTGAATCCCAAACACACAGTTTTTATTTATTTACTGGCTAGGGTTTGGAGTTTCGATGTGAATTTTCAATACATTAATAATTAATTAGCCAAGAAAATAATTTAGAGGGGAGAGAGATGAATGCATTAAAACCCCACCACACCCCAACCCCCCTCTTCCCGAGAAAGGAGACGAGAATGAGCATTCCTAGACCTGTTAGCTTATGGGATGATTCTATTTGTATTTGAAGGAGATAAGTAAGGAATCGGATCCTTCCTGAGCCAAAAGAACTGAATCTAAAGATTAAATAATCTAGATCATTAAAATTTGATCAAATAACTACAATTATTATAATTTTTAAAGAAGTCTTCTATTTGTAACAGTTGGATCAAATTTTAATGATCCGGATTATTTAATCATTAAGTTCAGATTTTTTTGATCCGGAGGGAATCTGGTTCCATAAGTAAGAGTCTGTCTCACGGACACGTATGAGGCATCCATGCAGCAGCAGCACACTGCAGGTGCAGGGTTTAATAATTTATTATAAACCCTTCGACTAGATTCTGAATTTGGCTCGATCTTAACATAATTGATATTTAAAAGGATTATGCTAAAGTGATCAAAATTTTAAATTAAATGATATGTCATCAATTAAAAATAAATACGTTAATAAATAATTAACTAGTAATCCAATCATCAATATTTACCTTATTTGGTTCACAAAACTTAGTTTAGAAATTTGATTTCTCTATCATTATCTTATTTAAATGATAAAATGACAGTTCATATTATCGTATAATGTTACATGATTAGAAGGATATAGTGAAAGTTTTTATTATTCTATCTATATATAAGGTCATTACTAGGCCATCTTTTTAGCCACTCACATACTATTATTTTAATTTTATTAGTAATTTTTGTTTAATTTATTCAAATTAATGGCTAAAATGAATAAAGGTGTGTGCGAAGTTAAAAAAAAAAATTTGAGTGAATGACGTTTTATGTAAACCTAATATATAAGGAGAATAAAAAGAGTATGATTCTTTCTTTTCTAAATTCTACTCCTCTTCCTTCCCTTATTATTTGAACGATCACGATCGTCACGTTAACATTTTGTGTTAATTTATTTATGAAACGAAAAAAAACAAAAAATGAATGAGGAAAGGAGAGAACAATTTTAGGGAAGAGAATCCTATTAAAAGAAAAAAAAAGGCAAGACCGCATGGTATGAGAAGAAAAGAATATAGGAACGAGGAGGGGTTGGATCCTCTTTAGTTGTAACTAGCCTTCATGCACGCGCTCACGTGAGTGCATAAGACATTTTTTGAATCACGGCGTGCTACGCGGTACTTAGACATTTTAAATGTATTTATATGAGTAAATTGACAAAAGAAAAGTCAAATATTTAAAATAAATGAATAATCCTAGATCATGCTAGAAGAAACCCCTCATAAACCAATTAAAGCAGCTAAATCCACATAATAAAATCAGTCTCTATTGAATTTATATTAAGAATAGAGAAAATAATATTTAATAAATAACTTATTGAATCACATTATTACTAGTCATTGTAAGGCTAAGCCCACCCCCTCCATCTTAGTGTAGATAATATCATTTGTTCAAAAAAAAAAAAAAACAATCATTTGACAATTAATTTAATCACATTATTATCTTTGTGCGAAAGACATTTTTTAAAATCGGCATTACACGCATCTTAAGATGTTTTGAATGCGTTTAAAAATAAAGAAAATAATATTTAATGAACAACTGATTGAATCACATTATTGCTAGCCTATTGTGAGGTACTAATTATTTTAAAAAAAATGTACAAAAATTTTTAATTATTAAAAAATGCTATTAAATGACAAAAATACCCCTACTATATTTTATGCATTATTTTGAGTTGCTTTTGAAATTTTTATTTGAAGAGTATTTTATTTTTGTCTAATTTTTTTATGAAGTTTGTGACACAAAAAAATACTATTCATTAGTCCCTTGAATTTATATGCAAAGATAACAAAAGTCTTACTTTTCCTCGGGTGATGTGGAATTAAAGTTCTTCTTTCATGGGGGCCTAAGGCCGGGGTTGTAATATTTGCTGCATGCCATTTACCCAAAATAAATATTTTTGCATGGATAAGGGTGCGAGCGAGAGAGAGAGAGAGAGAGAGAGAGAGAGAGATCTACGCAGTGGTTGTGGGGGGATTTTGTGGTATTATATCCAAGAAGGCACGGGTGCTCCGCTGATTTCTCCAATGCAATCCCAGTTCCCACGGGGGCTTTGGCTCTCTTTGAAACCAAAATTGATAAATATTTCTATAAATAAACATCTCCACGATTTTCATGCCACATTATTATTTTTCTTATTTGTTGTGTATATATCTTCATGTTACTCGTGTTAATTCTCTTTGTACAAAAGTAATGTTAAGTAAATTTAAGAGTGTATTTTTGTTCACAATCAAGAATTATGATGTACGGTCATCATACATGTCATTATCTGACATCATTGGCAGAGCCAAGCCAAGTACAAGAAAGATCTCCTAGGCTATAATATAGGGAGAGTTTTGATTCTTTAACATTAAAAATATTAAGCTTTTGAGATATTATATGATTTTTAATAAACATAGTATACTTAACAAATGAAAATTTTAAATCTTAAGGCATCGCGCTTTGAAGGCTAGAAGCCTAGTAAACATAGTACAATTTTTTTACTTCAAATTATTACTTTCAAGTTTGCTATTATATAACTTTACGTATGCAACAAAAGATTAAAATTTGATTTCATAGTAATAATTATAGCTTAGCCCACCAACCGAATAATTCATGGCTACACCATTGTCTAACACTCATCCTTTCACGTAACTATAGTTTTTTTTTTTCAAAATTAGAAAAGGAACATTTAATAATAAAGTTAACCATAGTTAGTTGAAAGGACACATGTAAGATAATGAGGTGTATGGTGAGCATACACCAGAGTTCTAAATTTACAAACTAAATAATGTGTCCTTAATAAGAAAAAGTGTGGTAATCAACACTTAAGTAATAATTTAGTCTACACATTTGGTCTCCCTAGCATTACCTTTTATATAATCATCAATTCTATTTTGTTAAGGGTGCTAGGGAGACTAAATCAATAGATAAAATGAACTAAATGACATAGAAGTTAAAGATTGAATTATTACTTTAAATATTGATTATTGTGCTTATTTTTTATTGCTAACACATCATTTAATTTACAAATTTAATCTATAATAATCTAGTTTACCTAGCATTAGTGTATTGGTTCATCGTGGAACTACTAACTACAAAAGTGCATGCATGGATAATGAAATGTGTTTTCGTCGAATTCTCTTCCAATTTATGATGAATATTTGTTATTAAACCTTTTTTACCTTTGTTATTAAACATTGTTGTCCACGAAACGGCCAAAGGTGAAATAATCCACATTTCACGTTGTGTATGTTTTGATGATCTCTTACCCTAAACCCTACGAGAACAACACTTCCCAACTAATGTAACTGATAGTGTATAAATGCACGTAATTCAATTATTTTGGTCATCTTCACATAGAGATTAACTTGTATGACACACTACTAGAAGAGTTAAAACTCCATCGACCTTTGCATCAAATGTATGAAATACATGTGTTATTCAAAACTGCAAAGCTAAATTGGTGTTAATTAACATATAAAACTTTCCGAGAATCCATTAGAATATTCTCAAGTGCCCAAAACTCATAGCAAATGAGAAAAGTAGAGATCTCAGATGCTATTTCTGAATTCAGATAGACCGTTGCAAAATTTGCATAGAGTACCCTACTGCAAATTAAGTTAGTAACAAAAGACCAAATTAACAAAATGCCTATCTTCCCCACCTAACTAGGTGATCATCATCTAGTAATTAGCACAGAGGCAGAATGAAAAATCAAAATTAGGAAATTCGTTCCATATTTATACATCCTTTTCTTAATCCCCATCCTAATATACCAGACTAGTAATATACGTCCTCCCTTCAACCGTCCATCCATTTGAAACGTATACGCGTTAATTTGTGTCATTCCAGACTGTGAAAGGAGCCATATTGTTAGTAGATGTTGGAACTGCTATTGGCACCCAATTGTTATACTCGCTGCTTCCCTTCGCTACGCCTACTGATGAAACTGATGATGACTGCGGCGCCTGAACCGGAAGATAATACAAGCTCTTTGTATGATTATAAGCATCCGCAGCGGTAGTAGTACTACTTGAGCCAAACACATTTTCATAACTTAGCGCCGTTTTTACCTGATCATGATCGGAACTGCCATCTCCAAAAGCATTACTATTATTCTCATGACCATTAGCTATAACCGTCCCCATAGGGATAATATAGCCACCGTGATCTCCGGCAGTAGTACCATTGTATATGACAGAATTAGAACCTGAGCTATGTTCCATAGAATCCGTTGTAGTACTATTTCCCATGAGGTTGACTGGCTGAAAGAAATTGTGGGTACTTCCCAACTGAAGTAGTTGATGATGATGAAGATCTTGATGATGATAATCTTGTGGCTGATAAAAGCTTTGAGAATTAGTGTCTTGCTCTTGCTTGCACCAAACCCTCTGCCCGCCATTAGAATTATATGGCACTGCTGAGTAATAAGACGTCCCAAAAGGCGGGGCCACGGCCTGATGAGCAGCGGTGGCGGCGGCTTGGGTCAATGCAAGAGTTGGCCAGACGTTATTTACGCTCATTCCATGATGATCGCCATTTATCAGTTGCTGATGATATTGATCGTGACAATTACTAGTACTAGTACTACGAGTCATCATCATCAGCTTTTCGCGTTGATCGTCCGTCGTTGATCTGTGGTGTCCGTCAGCCAGTAGAGTCATCTCATGCTGATGCTGGTGATGTGCCCGCTCAACGTCTTTCAGTCGCTTCGCAGCACCACCAATGGGCAATGTGCTGCTCTCCAGAATCGACTTCACGTCGTATCTTGTCATGTCAAAGTTTGTTACTGCATTTAGTCCCCGGAATTTTATGGCTGCGATGTCATACGCCTCTGCTGCTTCCTCCTGAGTACCTATATATATATATATATATATAAATGGAAATTCATTAGGAAATTATAAAGTAAAAAAGCTAGTTATCATCGGTACCTTAATTAATTTCAAGGTCAAATTAAAATTAATATTGCAGGAAAACGAAATTGAACTTACTGAATGTTCCCAGGTAGAGATCTTTGTTCCCTGCTACTCTTCCAATCCTTGCTTGCCATCTCCCATGCTGGTGGTGTCTATTGCACATGCAACCAAATTAATTACATGAACCAACTATACATATGTAATATTTAGGGCTTACTTGTAACATGCATATGAATACCGATCTTTACATTGATGATTGAATGCTACTCACAATTGGTGCCTCCAAGCATTTTCAAATCAAAAACATATTTAATTGCGTCACATGCATACTCTGTTGCATTACCTTGTTACTCCTCGATAAATGGATGCACCACGAGAAAACCCACTACTCTTCCTGCAGCAAGAAAATTCATGGAGTACATATAATTAAATCGGCAATTTCATTATAATTAATCGGCTCCAAAACGAATTATAATTGATGGCGTAGTTTTGAGATATGATGCCACTAGCTTCATGGTCATTTATATATTTGTATGTATTTACGTACCTTCGCAAAGATGCAACAAATTCCTGTCTTGTCATGTGCTTCATTTCGTCTACCTCTTTCTCATAGTTGCTAATCTGGTATTATTTCAAATCATCGAAAATATTAGAAAACTCAGAGGTTATCCATCTCATATATCTAATCAATCAAAGCCATGCATGCATCTATAATATCACAACGGCGAACAATATATGATTAATGATACTTAATATTCTGGGATTAACTTGCGTGAATATTTGACACTTCCCTCCCTATATGTTAAGGATACTTAATGTCAGTTGGTAATGGGGAGTGTATACAGTATATATAAATATTTTTTAATATATAGTCGAAACACTTTCCCCAGTTTCCAAGCTAACCAAAGTGCGCATGTCAATACCAATGGCCGACATTGAGCAGATTTTGTTGCGCAAACAAAATAGGCAACGTGATCGATCGACATACATGAATAGTGGGAACTCTTTCATTAATTTTTTCTTTTATTACGTTTTATAACTCACCGGGAAGTTTGTAGTGGTTGTTGTACCCCAATATTTCAATGCTGCTAGGTCATAAGCTCTTGCTGCCTTTTCTTCCTTGTCATAACCACCTATGGATTAAGGATTTAATTAATTATTCAGTTTGATCATAGAAAAAGGGAGATCCGGAAAGGGGAAAAAATCATGTGAAGAAAGGCATTGACCTTTAAATTGTACGTACCCAGATAAACTGCAAATTAAAGAGGATTGAGATAGAAAGGCGGCCCAGATCAAGAACCGCACAAAAGAAACGCAGCACTATTAGTTAAAGAAAAACATGAAATGCATGATGCGTCCTTAAATTAAATAAATCAATAAACTAAACTTGAAACGAAATAATCATATATTTTCCTAAAAGATTCAACAATTAAATTAAAATGGATTATGTACCTTGCCTTCCCTTCCGAGTTTGTCCCTCTCTTCGGCAACTATTATCCCACAAATGAGCTTCATATCTACCTGTCCATCTGTGCCTGTGTGTACGCATAGATTGAAACAAGTAGAACTTTAATTATTTAAAACATTAATTAGACCCCCAAAATCCAAAAATCAATTAAAATAGTAAATGAAGAAATAAGATAAAATTAGTTATTTATATAGTTACCTGGTTACACCACGGTATATAGAAGTTCTCTGCCCAAATGTATCAATGGACTTTCTGGGCACAGCCTCAATAGCAGTAGAAGTACTAGTCTGGCTATCGATCCCAGACTGAGTAGTGGTTACAGCGGCAGTCCTAATAATTGCCTGCTTATTATTATCTCGATCTGACGAACAGGTTTGATCTCCAGCAGTAGTAGCACCTGCAGTACTCATCGAAAGCGAAAGAGTCTGCGCACTGGTAGTACTAGCGGTAGTACTAGTACTTTTGTTGGAGACACCGATGCCATTGATATCGTTTTTGTTCATCTCTTGCTGCTGAGGTGCCGGTTGATTCCTCAGCCACGTCTTGATCATAGAAAGCCCAATATTCGAGCTGCTACTGTTGTTATTAATTTTCCCGCCTGCACCGTCTCCGTTGATGACATCTGTGGGACCGGCACTCTCTAATGGAAGCTGCAAAGAAGAGGCGGTTCTGGAGAAGATGTAGTCAGTGTTATTAGTACTGGCAGTGTTATTATTGTATGCATGCGCAGAATTAGTGCTACTCTGGATGTGATCGTGATGATCCGCAATGAAAGAGTCTCGGCCCAGGAAGTTTTCGAGCTTTGGCTGTTGATGATGACGATTATGATGGTTTTCAAGGTTTAGGGTATTGCATGAGTTACTTCTTCCCATCAGCATAGAGAGGTGGTCTGATGTGATCTTGTAGTTGGTGCTATCCGATGAGTTCATGTTCCAATCTGCACCTGCTAAAATATGGTAGCTAGAACCAATTAACAATTAATTATTAAAATATACAACTTAAATTTTACGAATGATCTCCAGGACAAAAGAAATAAAAGAAAAAGTCATTCATCCAAAAACAAAAAAGAAAAAGAAATCAGAAACGAATGTATTTATATGGATGGAAGGGAGGAGGGGGGGGGGAAGACAAACCTTGGGAGTTGAACGCAGCTTGATGAAGCATTCCAAAAGATGGAGGGAGGTGGTTGAGGGAATGATGCTTAGGAGCAGTAGTAGTGGCGGATGAGTCGTCATGAGAATAAGTGAGATCAAAGCAGTCGCCGGAGGCATCGGTACCGGAGATTTCATCAGAGTACTTGAAGCCGAAGCGAGAGACTGGTGTGGTGGTTTGGGCAGATAAGTCATGAAGATCTTGGCCGTGCTGATGACGACGACGATCAGCACCCTCGGATATCATTGGATCAGCCGGAACAACTTCTTGAGGGGAAAGAGAGAACCCCAACCAGTTCATGGAACCCATCTCAAATGATTTGAGTTAAAGAAAAGAGATGATCAGACAGCTAATACTCCATGCATGAAGAAGAAGAAAAAGAAGATCAAGTGGCCAACTGGTTCAGGAACAACTATTGTTTAAAGAGAGAAGACAGAGGCTCCATTTCCATGGCGGTATGTGGGACTCATAGAGAGGAGGAAAGGTCAAAAATTTGCAGACCTAGAATCAATTGAAAATGACTATCATTTCTTCCTAAGCATTTATATACAAAGTTTTTAACACACGTCTCTTTCCTTTCCACTTCTTTCACACGCACGGCCGCCTCGACCTCTTACACATGTATAAATGATGAGCCCTTTAATAGACATTAGTTGTGGGACTCTATATCGAATTTTAACGTCCGAACGGTTGATTTTGTAAGTCTAGATTCATAGGTCATTTTTGTAAAAAAAAATCATTTGCCTATTTAATTATCACAATAAAATTTCATTGATTCTTATAGAACAAAGTATTCGTCAATTTCTTTGAACTCAATTAAATATGTCAGATATTTCCGATTTGGCTAACATTTTGCAAGTATGATCTAAGAGGTGCAACTTGAAAAATATAAGGTTCAGATCGTTGAAGTTCGATGTATATGAGCCCCACAACTATTCTCCATTTTAAAGAAAAAATGGAGATCTCTTCTCTTAAAGGTCTGCTATAAATGATAAACACAACATCCTTTTTATACACTTCTTTTTAATTATACCCGTTAAATTCATTTGATTTATCTAATTTGATAATTAAAAGTACAAAAAGATGTGTGAAAAGCTTATAAAACACAAGAGCAAGATCTTTTATTTGACTTATAAGATTAACGACAATAGGACGTTGGGGGGTGGTGGGGAGGGGTGATACTATAATTTTGCATTAAATCTTAGTTAACTAGTTAATATCCAAAAACACAAAATGACGTATTGGTGGATTGGAATTTGGACTTTCTTTTCCATCTTTCGTCCTGATGAGATCTAATCATTTATTTCAGTCTAGCTTAGGTTTTCCACATTAGTTTAAATGAGTTAGATATCTATATATAAGAATTAGGTAACTTAAGTTTAATACTTATAACACTATACCTATATTATTGTTAGTTCAATAGTTGTGAGAGCTATATTCTATAACCTAATCGTTTGATAGTATCACATTCATGAGTTTAATATAGTTGTATCACACTCAAATTTTTCAACTCATGGTAAGAATGTGATTCATATATGAACTCAATATATTTGTGTCACACTCCCTTTTTCCAACCTATTATGAAAGATCTTAAAACAATAATATCGCAAGTATGTTTAAGTACACACACAAATGAAAATCAGATGCCAAATGCGCTGAATAAGTTAAGAAATCAATTCATACATTTTTTTTATATAATTAGACCTATGTATCAAGAATTGCTTGCTAAGTATTGACTGACAAATGAGAAATTAACAATACTAATAAAAAGGTACACGTACGAGAGTAAGAAAAAAATTTATTATTGAATTGAATTTTTAATATTTTAAATGAACTCCATTACAATTGTATACTACTTAGAATGAATGTATAAACTAATTAAAACCTTTAGGTGTTCGTATATCCATAATTGGTAGTGTATCCATCAAGTGGAGCCTATTATATGTGGATGCTAGATAGTTCAATTAATTAGTTGCTATAATTATAGGAGATTATGAGACTAGCTAACACATGCATGGGTCTCATATTATATACATACATATATATATATATATATATATATATATATATATATATATTAATATACATGCAGACTATGACCATGTGTGCTCTCGTAATCTTAAAACAAAGGGGAAGAGATCCCCGAGAGATTTTTCAATGTGACCGGTACATGGGGTAGTACATCACGTGTCACTATACAAATAGTGGGATATGTGTGCTAAAAAGTTAATAACTTAAAAAATAAAATTTCCCACCACTACTATTGAAACACATGGTATACCACTTGTGTTCCCGTGACAATTAAAAATTTCTCCCCCTCTCCCACCAAATCCTAGGGATCTGGAGATCCGAGCTCTTGAAATTTTATCCAACGGCTACAAACAAGGGGGCCTTCTAAAAGTTATAATAATTGTAGTCGTTGGATCAAATTTCAAGGATTCGGATCTCCGAATCCCTAGGATTTGGTGGAAGAGATCAGAGGGGATCTCTTCCCAAAACAAAGTAGTCACATATATATACTACATATTACATTGTTCCCTTCTTGCAAGCTGTTCATGATCACATTTCCTTTTCCACTTGTCCTCTTGAAATATATTATCTTTGTTAATTCTTGTAAATGGTGAATTGTTTTGGCATATAATGTTTTTTCTTCGACTCATTGTATTTTAAGTTCAAATTTTTTTTTCTTTAATCTAGATTAGAATATTAATATTCTTTTCAATAAGAAAAAGGTATATATATTGGGTCCAACTTTAATGTTACGCTTTATTTTAGTTGTTAGATACAATTTCTCTACAACATCTGTTAGATATTCTATTTTTCTTATCATTTAATACTACGTAGCATTGAAGAATTTTCCATATGTTACATGTATTTGGTTAATAATCTCTCTCTCTCTAACTTTTCTCATGTGATGCATGATCAGTATCTCTATTAATCCAATCCTTCCTACCAAACAAGGTCTAAATGTGCACACACCAATTAATATCTCAAAATTCACTTAATTGGTGCTTCTTGTAGGAAGCAGTTCAAGTGTTTTTTCCAAAATTAACTTGCATTTTTATTAAGAATTATTTTCTAAAACATTTTTTTTAAAACGCTTTCAGTCATTTAAAAGAATTTTGCAAACAAGTGTAATCAACGAAGTATTCTCAACCATTTGTGGGAGAGGGATGCTCTCGGGTCTGCTCTCTAATATCGGGCGACCCATATGTTTCAGTCATTTATCTAATTATTCACTAAAAGAAAAAAAAATCACAAAATTTTTAAGCTTTCTTTTATTTTACCAAACCTAAAATCTCTCCCTTCTCTTCTCTTCTCTCACAAAATTCACTTACTTTCTTTTATTTTTTCTTCAACTCATTGTATTTTAAGTTAAATTTTTTTTCTTTAATCTAGATTAGAATAGGGAATTATTATTGGCAATCCAAAAATCTTATTTTACACTCCAAACTTTCTATAATTAGAAAGAAAAATACACTTATGAGGAGTGTAGAATGAGATTTTTGGAGTGCTAATAACAATTACCTTAGAAATATTAATATTCTTTTCAACAAAGAAAAAAGTATATATATTGGGTCTAGCTTTAATGTTATGATTTGTTTTAGCTAGTAGATACAATTTCTATACAACGTCTATTAAATATTCTATTTTTAATCTTACTAATTCATTTTGGCTTATTATATTAACACCCCACAAATTGTTGAATAACCCCTACATAGTTAATACACCATACATTTACTTTTTCACTTAAAAATTATCTTAATACACCCCACATACTTTCCCATAATACCTCCACACCCTACATTCTCAATATACACCTTATATTTTGTACATACATCCCACATCTTCTATACACCCCACATTTCTCAATATACTCCTTATATTCCTCCACAAGAAGTGTTTTTTTTCGCTCGGTCTCAGAGATTGTGATATTTGCGGCGTTGGGATCACTGATAATGCTCTGCCTATAAATCATCACCCTTTCACCAAGAGCACTGCTTTTCTTCTTTGTGTTGTTTGTAGGGAACGGGCCTTTCTGCTAAAGAATTGGAGATATGTGACTTCTTTGTGTATATTCCGCAGTATGGAGGTCGTACTGCTTCCTTGAATGTGACAGTAGCAGCTTCTATCATGCTGCATCAGTTTGTGGTTTCATTGGTCAAAAGCAATTTTTCTCAATCAACATGTGAAGCTTCCGAAACATTGATTTTTTGTTCCATTTGTTAAAAGCAATTTTTCTCAATCAACATGTTTGTAGTTTCATTGGTTAGGGTTTTGTTCAACAATGGAGGGTGGGAGGGTTTTGATAGTTGAGAAGATAAATAATGGGGTTTAGTGATTTGAGGTGTATTTAGAGATTTTTATTTTATTTTTTTAAAACCTAATAAGGTCAAAATTGTCATTGCATAGTGGGATAAATAAGTTATTTAATATTAAATTTTAATGTAGGGTGTATTCAACATTTTGTGGGATGCTAATTAAAAAAGCCTTCATTTTTCTTATCATTTAATACTATGTAGCATTGAAATTTTTTCCATATGTTACATGTATTTGGTTAATAATCTCTCTCTCTAACTTTTCTCATGTGATGCATGATCAGTATCTATGTCTTTCTCTCTCCTTAATTTGCTTGTTGTGAAAAACCTGTTTGTACGTAGTAGAATCTCTCTCTAGCAATATCCCCTTCCACCGAAGCTTAACTTTTCTTTCTCTAATTTTTTTTTTTTGGTGCTATCTTTCTTTCATTTTCGTTTCATTATGTTTCACTGCAATTTGCATTGCATTGCCCTGCCGCTGCCTCTGCCTCTGCCTATGCCTGCAGCACATTTGCCTTCTCTCTCTTCTTCTTTTACTTTGTGACTCTGAGTCTCTGCTGCTTACAAACAAATACACCCATAACTTTTTCACATTCCATCCAACCATATCACATTATTTAACTATATATTATCCCCTCGTCCTAATCATAAATCTGCTCCCCCGGCCCGCTTCAAACGGGGGTCTCTCTATCTCTTCGTCTACCTTTATCTACCATCTCGCCATATATACTTATGAATATGACTCACACGCTTGTAAAAAAAAAAAAAAAAAAAAGAACACTGTTAGTTTGATTAGTGCAGAAAGTTAGAGAAAGTTAGGCAGAGATATGGGATGGAATCCTTAAGTAGTCTTAATTATTTTATAAGTAACAAAGAAAAACAACAATATACATGTGTATAGGAACGGGATCCCCTCCTGAGCATAGGGTGGGATCCTCCTGATCGGATCATCTGGACCATTGAAATTTGATCCACGGCTACAATAATTATAACTTTTAGAGGGCTCTCTGTTTGTAGCCGTTAAATTAAATTTCAATGGCAGATGATCCGGTCAGGAGGATCCTCACCCTATGCTCAGGAGGGGATCCGGTTCCATGTGTATATGGCATGCAGCCAGCTAGCAGAGATATTGTATTGTATGAGAGAGAGGCTTGAAGCCTGCACCCCCATGCGAGGACATTAACCCTTGTCTTCCGGGTGGGTCTACGACTCTGATGAGATTGATTATAATTTCATTCTCTTTCAATAATTTAGTCATTTTTGAAAGGGACAGATCGATTGCCAGAAAATCTAACTCCTATTCCTATACTATATATATCTCTCAATTATACTCACTCAAGCTTTCAAATCCATTTACCTCAGATATACACATCCCTTTCATTTTCAGTGCTTTTTTGTCAATTCTGCCTCTCAGTCTCCATAGTATCATTTTCTTTATCCTGCACGTACGTACGCATATATCTCCGATAGAAATACACGAATTTATATTAATTAATAGAAGAAGAGTATATTCTTAGATATATATATATATACGCACACACACACATATGCATGTATTTTCAAAATTTGAATTTAGGGTTAGGGTGCAGAGAGTGACAGAGAGAGAAAGAATGAATAAATAATTAAAGGGGGGGCGAAGGTGGTGCTGAAAGGATGAGAGAGAGAGAGATTCATCTCGAAAGCTTCAAAAAACACCTCCCTGTAAGTTTGACCATCAAGGAAGGAAGGAAGGAACCAAAGACGGTAAAACACATGGCCCTATACCCTTTTTAAAAAAATAATTTATTTTATCAACGTAAGTTAACAATTATTAATCAAAGCCTGTTTACCACTGTAAAAATTTAAATTAAAAAAAAAAAAAAAAGCTCTCGGTATTCTAAATCATCATCATTCCTAACCTTACCTTAGCCCTCTTCTTAGACAGAGAAAATCATGTAAGGGAAATTTTAGAGAGAGAGAGAGAGAGAGAGAAAGTATGACTTTTGACCTAGAACTACTGAGCAATGTGGCAATCTTTTGGTTGGGGTCGGCAAAATGACAACCCTTAATAGAGCATTATTTATTTAGTATTTGAACAAGAACGGCTTAAATTAGTTTTCAAATTTCACCGTCTTTTGTTTGAAATTACTGTTAGCTCCCCGTGGCCATGTCGAGTTATCGACCCATTGCCCACCCACGAGTTAAGTGAAGTGAATTACAATATATAGTAGTCAAATATTGCTCAAGTACTTTAATTGAAGACATGAGATACACATGGGAATGGCAACACACCAATATCAACACATGGCTTCCATTCAATGGTACTCCCTTTTGGATGCCGCGTCCACTTCCACATGTACTTACTCAATGTTGATTTGTTGTAGCATTTATACTTATCGAAATATTTTATAACCACCATATCGAGTAGGGTGGGTTTGAAAAAACCGAAAACCAAAAAAAATAGGACCGAAAATCGAACCGAGATCGAAAAAAACCAAACCGAAAAAAAAAACTAAACCGAAGCTGTCAAACCGAATCTGGTTGGTTCGGTTTCAAATTTTTAGGTCTGGAAACCAAACCTAACTGTTATATATATATATATAATTATTTTTTATAATATTTTAATTATCAAAATTATCAAAATTCTCTGAAATCTTGAATGATTGTACAACTAAACTATTTATAAAGATTGAAATCTATAGTCTTTTGTGGAATTAGAAATCAACAAAACCCTAGCCACTAGTAGTAGCAGCCGCACCTTTTCTATTTTTCATTCCCTTCTTCTCTCTCTCGTCCCTGCCTCCAATTTATCCATTCTTTTCCATAACCCGCAGCCAACCCTCCCTTCATCCCAACAACCCACTATCGTCATCTCGCCGTCTCGACAGCCCACCCACAACCCTGTTTTAGAGCTTCTCAATCTTTTCCTTGAGATGAACTGTCTGATATGACTTTGGGGGAGCATCCTCCTTTCTATTCCAAGCTTCATTTTTGTGAGAAGCAACTTCTTGCGTTTCTTGGACCAAACTTCCACGGCCATCTATTTCCATGACAGTATCTTCCCTGGCACTGAGAGACTTGTGTTCTTTTTCAAAGGGTCTATGCCTAGTCTGATGAACGTGATCGTCCTCCCCAGTCTCTCTTATTTATTTTGTCGATTTATGGGTTTTTTTAGGGTAAATTTATGGGTTGTTGTTTTGGTTTGTATTGCATATTTGTTCAATTTTTATGTTGTGGGTTTGTTAGGCATTTGAATTTCAAATGAATGAATGTAATTATTGTTGTGAGTTGTGGATTAAGATAGTATTTTGATTGATTATGTGCTTGTGTTGCTCTTGGTGTTGCAGATTTGTTTCTTTCCAGATTCATTTCTTTACCAATTTCCAGATTTATTTGTTTATCAAATTTCAGATTTTAAAAAAAAAAATTCTGAAAAAAACCGAACCGAACTGAAACCGAACCGAAATTTTGATTCAGTTTCAGTTTTAGCAAAAAAACCGAACTGTTTTGAACCAAATTCAGCCCTAATATCGAGAATAACAAAAGATCAGGCAAGCAGAACACCCTTTCATCTCTTCAAACATTAATTAAAGTAAAATATATATTATTGATAAAATAAAATACAATGAACGCCCTGCAAAAAGAATACAAGAAAAATCTGAAAAGACTATAACAAGAAGTGATTAATTAGGCATGTACCAGTCTTTGTGATTATAATTAAGATGACACACACATTACAAATAGGTGTTTTATCCAAAATCTCTGTGCAACATGTGAGTTTGGAGGACTGAGATGAATTTCTGGTCTAAAATCACGTACGGTTTGATATCGATAACATAAGTACGTGCATGTGTACTTTGTATAGACACAATCGATCATTACAGATTATAACCGATCATGAGATGACCTGATCGTGGAGTAATAGTCGTGATCATATGGAATACATTATACATGTATGTATGCCGACCGGTAAACATATTTGCTCTAATATAGATATGCTGAACTGCGTTCTAATCTGGATGTGGTGAATGGTGATTGCGAATTTGCGATAAAGCAAAGCATGGGTTACGTTACGTTACATGCATTACTTGAATCCATGGCCTTCACGTTTCACAATTCAGAGATGCAGCAAAACATGTTGAAGCCCCAAAGTAATAAAACTTTATCAGCAAAACGTTAAAGAAATCATATATAGAGCCATAATTTAAAAATACATGTATACATATTTGTGGGCTAAGAGTAAGATTAAGAGTAACTAGCTAGCATGAATGTATTTTGTATATGATACAGTAAATTTTTTATATAGTCGTAATGGTGTGGCCAAATCAATTTTATAACTTTAGGGAGATTACTATCCTTAATGAAAGTTGTATGGACACAAAGTTCTAAATTAGTAGTGGAGCATATCGATTTTCAGGATGTACAATTGGATAGAGACAATCTTTAAAATCTAGTATGTAACATTGGAGAGACACCTAATCCTTAAAATCTATTGCTCTCTTTCATATTTCTCTCTAAACATGCTTAAAAATCTAGAAATATTTTGACTTCAACAAGAAGATGTTGTTGTGCAGGTATTACATGCCTGCAAGCTCAAAGACGCGGTATAAACTCTAAAAAAATTAAAGCATTTTCTAAAACAACTTTATAAAAAAAATATTTTAGTTCATCTCAATTTTTTATTTATGACATTGCATATGTTTGTATTTATTGACATGTATTATTATTATATGAATGCGAGTTTCCTTAATACGAGACCTAGAAATTATAACTTATTACAATATAAAGTTTATTTCTATACATAATTGGCCCAAGTTGGGACCAGAAAATTTGAAGACTATAAGGGGGTTAATTTCTTTATGGATAACACTTGTGTGTCACCACATGGGGGAATGCACGTATTTCACCATTTTTCGAATAATGTATTTTCACCATATAAGCTTTATAATTGAAATCACTCACATATAAAATCTTTATTTGAAGATTATTAGAATAAAAATTAGGGAAAATCAATGAAAAAGGTTTGAAAACTTTGAGTTTTAACAAAAATGACAAAATAAAGGGTAAAGTGAATAGTACCATAATTGATTTTTTAGTGTAAAAATGTGGTTTTTCGTTAAAGTGAACAATACCAGAAACTTTTCGTTAAAAGTTCCATAAAAATTATTCGAATCGAATAATGTTTAGTCATGTAAATGTATCTAATAAATGGACGGTTCATCAAGAACATGTTACTTAGTGCTCATACCGTCAATTTATTCTATAAATTTGGATGATTAAATGATCTCCGGTTTGAATAATTTTTGTAAGAATGATCCTCAAATGAAAATTTATAAATTGAATTGTTCAAATTACGATGTTTATATGATAAAAATACATTACTAAAAAAATAAGGGAATATGTGCATTCACATGTGAGGACGGAAGTATTATGCTTTCTTTATAGAACGGGAGGGTGACAAAATGACAAATAATGTATAGACAGACAAGCAGCAGGTAACAGGCAGGAGAAAATAGCGGAGTGATTTTGTTTCTCCTAGCCTATTCTATTCATGGGAAAAGGATCCATCCCGCAATCGTGTTTGTTTATCGTACATCGTGCGATTAGAAATTATATAAAATTTAAATAATAAATAGTACCTAACGAAAACTGATCGTACAATATACAATGAACGGATACAATTGTTGGATCTTTAAGATCCCTAGAAAAATGATCCGGCTAAAATCATTTTCCCTATTCATGTATTCTAAAATTGGGATTTGGGTCCTCTCCGAGGCAATTGGTTGGGATCCTCCTGACCAGTGTCTGTGGGCTGTTGGATTTTTATCCAACGACTACAATTATTATAACTTTTAGAGGATTTCCTGTTTGTACAAAAATCCAACAGCCCACATACACCCGATCAGGAGGATCCCAACCAATTGCCTCATAAATGATCCAAATCCCTAAAAGGGAAAGAGGGAGGGACGTACAACTACAGGCAGGTAGCTAAGCTAAGCTATGACTTTCACCGGCAATTAAAGGGGCAATGTGGTCAACGTATTGTCAAAAGAATTTTAGAATCGAGGAAATGGGAGGAATTGTCCCTAAATTATGATCCAATTGTAGCTTTGATTCATAAATTAAAAATTTATTATATTTGATCCTTAAACTTGATTAAATGTGGAGGAATAGTCCTTCGTAACCAATTCCGTTAAATTTTAGTTAAAAATGTTTACTTGTTAGTGAAAAGTGTGTACAGTAGAAAGTGCAGGCCTACCTCATCCCACCAACACTTGTAGCCCACCCTTCACCTTCAATCTTTGATACAGTACTCCCCGCCAACCTCCCACTTCCAACCCCCAATCGCTAATGCCTACTCCCTAGCAGATCCCAATCTGTAACCCACGGACCACTGCCTTCACCCGAAACCCGAACCTGCATCCCACAAAATTCTTGAATCTTATATGTCGAGACAGCGTGGATGGATGTCATTGTGAATTCGTTTGCAAAAGGAGATCCAGAGAAGTGTTCCAAATTTGGATTAGAAACTTTCTTTTATTTTGGTTGTTGGGAGAGTGCTACAATGGTATGGCTGGGGTTTGGAGGAGGGTGAGGCGGAAGGGAAGATGGGGGAGAGAGAGAGAGTTAATAGAAAATATGAAGCCCACAAAGACCACGTCATCAAATTAACAGAAAATCTCACAGTGTTAGTATGGAGGGACCAATGCTCCACATTTTATTAAGTTCAGGAACCAAATCTAATGAATTTCTAATTTAAGGACCAAAGCTACAATTCGATCATAGTTCAGGAACAATTTCTCCAATTTCCTCTTTAGAATCAAATTGTCTCCTTCTCCTTCAACGTAAATTAATAATTATGGTATACAACATTTTCGAGTGGCCAACATCAAGTTTTTTATAGGAAATAATTAGGATTTAAATTTGAGATCTCTTTGAATATTGTAAAAATTACTATATTATGATTTGGCTATATTTCTCTTCATTTATATATAAAAAAAACTTAATTTTGATTATCGCTAAAGGATGAGCTCAAACCAAATTAATAGGGTTAGTTAATTGTGAGGTTTCATCCACTCCTTCACTACTTATTGTAAATAATATCAAATTTATTTAAAAAAAAAATAACGATAATATCTAGTATGGGAAATATTTAAAATGTCAGTTTTTATTTATTTATAAAAGTAGTGGTCTGTTGCCCCCGAACAAAAAGAGAGTAGTGGTCTAGTGAGGAGGGGAGGCCCAAAATCGGAGGAACCCACCCTACCGACTTGGTGGGATGTCCAGGCAGTGCCGATGATCAATTCGATTGATGAAGAGAGAGGATCTATTTGGGCCGGGTTAGCCGATTAATCCCCACCTCTCCTGTGTGTTCATTAGCTGGATTTGAAGAAATTGAGAGTATGTGTGAATTGCAAAATATGAAGATTGATCGCTGGACAGTGCAATTCTGGCAACTTGTGTTGAGAATGAGGACATTGAGGAGGCTTCTAGTCTTGTGCAAAATCAGGAAGCAGCGGCTCAAAATTGTTCAAGAGTGGAGCAAAATGCTAAACGCGCGTATGCTGGCCAGGAATTTATTGAAACAGAAGCAGTTGCACATGCATGCCTTTTACTTTTACAATGCATTATTTTACGCAGCAAGAAGAGGTTTCAGAACACATACGCTGGTGTGAGAGATCTACCTAGCTTGTTCAGTCGTTCTAGGTTGGATGGCTTAATCATTGCTTGGGTTGGCTGTAAGGCAATGGTATCGATCAAGAAACTGAGTATTGGAAAAGTACGTGAGATGTGCAGTCAAAAGTGTTATATCCTGTTTTAGCCTTATTAATGTTTTGTTTGCCACCAGTCATTTGCCCAGCACTTAAGTATATAACATGTGTTTTTACTTATTTGTGTATTAACGACACGATTTACTTATTTGTGCAATTCCACAAGAATCTGAGAGAGTTTCAATCTTTATATTAACGGCACGATTTACTTATTTGTGCAAAGCCATTGGTAAGCTATTTCTTATTATATCTTACATTGTTTTTTATGACTTGGTTTTTGATAGGATTTTTAGGTACCTGCGCAAAGAGGTTAAAATCACACAAAATACTTGCAAGAGAATAAGGTTGTTGTAGTATAAATAGCTCAAGCAAATGTTGTTTTCCACACGAATTATTTAAAACAATTAATGCAAAACCAAAATCTTAGTTAATTATTTACTAAAAAAAATTGGAAAATGTTGATTTTGAATTTAAAAATAATAAAAACGAATTTTAATAAGAGTAATTTAGGAAAAACAACTAATAACCAATTAAGAAGAAAACAAATCAGAGATAAAAAGTTGTGAGAAATAAATTTGGAAAAACACTAGGGTTCCACCATCCTCTTAACAATTCTATGTAGATTTACTAATTACTTATGGATTACCCATGCAACTTTGAATGTTAGGTTTTCCTAATGCATATTCTACTAGTGATGTTCAAGTTAGAACGTATATCAAACGTGCAATTTGTTGGTATTCAGATCAAATATAAACATACATGACTTATTATGCTTTGTGAAAATCCTTTGAAAAACCATGCAACCCCTAAGACGTGGTATTCATCATAGGTGAAATTACAACTATCAATCACAATAAGCAATACTCAATTCCCCGGTGGTATTCCGACCGAATTGCATCCAATTACTTATCTAACATCCTAATGGTCGCAAATCATTAAGACACAAAGACAGTTTAAAGTACAGTGATTAATAATTCAAAGCATGCATGCATAATATCATAAGCAATTAAATAAAAACTACATATTCATGCTAAGGCTCAAGGCATCACCCTAACAAAAGAGAATTAGTTACGCATATGCAGAATAAAAATCACAAAGTCTTTATTGAAATAGAAAAAAAATGAAAACACCTTGTAGAATAAAGTCTGAAAATCTCTAAGCTTTGCCCAAAATCTTCTCTCCAATCTTGCGTACATTTTTTTTAGAGAATCCTCCTAGAGCCGGCCAAAAAGGCTTATTTATACTACTCTAATGAAATCCTCCTAGTAAAAGGTCTTAGAATAAAAATAGGAAACCTAATAAATTGAAATAAATTAGGAAACATAATCCTAAATTAACTTGGTAAATTCGTCTAAAAATCTGCACAGCTATGTTTTGAACCCAAATCAGCTCCAAAACTGGCCCAAAATAGCTGAATTTAAAGCTTGAACTAGTCTGAACACCTATCCAGAAGGACACGAACCCATTTGAGGTCATCATGGGCTTCAAAAATGCAATTTAAGCCCAAAAAATCATTTTTCAGCAACGCACACTGCTTCTTTATTTGATCGCCATAAAATAACCGCTTGGTAGAAAAATATCATATTTTGATATGAATGCACCAAGAGACACACAAACGTCCTCCAATTTGAATCACTCCAAAATTCGTTCGTTTGATCATGTTTTACTCTAGAGGAATTCAAATGTCCTATATTGAAAATATAAAGCAAAATATCAAAATTCTACCAAAATAGTTACCAAATTATACTAAGAATAGGATAAAATATATAATATCATTTTGACTCATCAGTTTTAGTTATTTAACAAGGCGTAGTATTTAATTTAGTTGCAGGATGAAGAGAGATGAAAATCAAGCAATTAGCTCAGCATAGCTTTTCGCGGTTAGCTTTGATCCTTGGTTGCGCTTCTCCAGCTTCTACGAGGCATTGTTTGAGCTAACTGCTGGTTGAGAGAAAGTGCTCTGCTTCATATAGGAAAACCATGCATAGACCTTTCTCTCAACCAGCCGTTAGCTCAAGCAATGCCTCGGTAGAATATTCAATTATAGTTACAATATTGGAGGAACATATGTACTCGGTATTCTCAACATCTCTCACAGAAGATCCTACATGCACATAACTGACAATGCCAACCAGATTTTATCAATTAAAATCAACTCAAGAGGGCTGTCGAAATGTATGTTGGTCGCTAGCTAGTTTGCGTTTTCTTTTATACAAACCTACCGTAAAATTTGTAAATTTGATATCTCACAATTGTTTTCTCATTAGATTTTCATGTTATGTTACCTATCTGTCGATTTAATAGTAAATTTTTTGGGTTTTTCCTGCGTAGCTTAGGTGGAAGACAAAGAAGACCCCCTTTTGGGGAGCCCAAGCCATCTATGAGATACCACTTTGGAAGAGTTAGAATTCTAACCTTGTGTCAAGACCTACGAGCGAAGGGAGACATGTTTTTTCCAAATATTTTACGTGATCGTGAAAAGAACAAGTTATAAACCATATGAAGGCGAATTTCCTATTTATTGGACGAAAGTATTTTTTTTATAGGACATCCAAGCCAACAACTTAAAAACAAGTAGGAAAAAAAATTAGTGGGGTCCCATTTACAAAACGGTCTTCTGCCCCTAAGAATATTTCCAAAAACTCCTACGTGAAATTTCAAAAGCTGACGGTGTGACGAAGATTAAAAGAAATAGATTTTATGATAGTTTTTGCACAAAAATTACAAAATAAATTAAAATCCCATATTTTTATGAATATTTTGAATTTTGCGTGCACGTTAAGGAAAACGTTACAAACCATTTGTAATCGGTTTTTTTTTACCATTTATTGAGCATCAAAATTATTTTTATAAAATATTTAAGCCGAAAATTTATAAATAAATAGAAAAATTGGCCCAAAACATTACCAAAACGAAGTTCTACACACAAGAATATGTCCAGAATGTCATACGTGGAATCTCAAAATCTCACAGTGCAACAAAGATGAAAAGAAATAAGCTTTATAATGGTTTTTTTTAACAAATTTACAAAACTGATTAAAAATTGTGAGTATTAAGGAAAGCTTTAAGGCAAAACTGATTAGCCCACAATGTTTGAGAAAGCAATAGAATTTTGTATTCTGGCTAAATAAATTGTTTGGGCATTAAGGAAAGTGTTATAAACCATTTGAAAGTAGTTTTACTTTTTATTGAGCGTTGAAGTATTTTTTTTATAGAATATATAAGTTGAAAACTTAAAAATAAGTAAAAAAAACTAGTGGGGCTTAAAATATTTACAAAATGGTGTTCCGCCTATAAGAATATATCTGAAAATTTCTTATATGAGATTTTCAAAACCTTAGAGCAATTCCACTCCTAAGGACTTTGCGCCAGCACCCAGCGCATTTATCCACTTAAATGAACAGTAACATACTCCAATGAACAGTAATAGGCCAAGGCATCTCCATCTCTAAAAAAATGCGCTGGCACCTAGTGAAAAAATGCGCTGGCACAAACGATCTACATCCCTACAAAATGCGCTAGCACCTAGCCCATTTAAAATATTTTTAAATTTTGTCAAAAGAATAAAAAAATAAAATAGTTTTAATTTCGGATAGGATTTTTAACCAATCTCGTCACGCCACATGTCATTATCTGAACGTACAATTTTGTGAATAGATTTCCGCTAAGATTTTCAACCAATCCCGACACGGCACGTGTCACTTCCGTTTTACAATAATTTAGCCAAGATTTCGATAAGATTTTCAACCAATCACGTCATGCCACGTGTCATTATCTGAACGTACTATTTTGTGGATAGATTTCCGATAATATTTTCGACCAATCCCGACACGCCACGTGTCACTTCCGGTTTACAATAATTTAGCCAAGATTTCGATAAGATTTTCAACCAATCACGTAGTGCCACGTGGCATTGTCCAGAACCTCATCCTTTCTTTTTTTGTCCATATAAACCCTACATCCCTACATCCATCCTCACACCAAGCTCAATCCTTCTTTTTAGCTCAGAATCCTTGTTCATCGCCATTTTTTCCATGTACATCGCAAAACGCTTTCGTAATTTTACTCCACATTTCTCGCTTATCCATCTCATTACCCGTAATCGGGTCATGAGTAGTGTGAACCCAACATTCACACAACGTAACATCTTCAATAAGCTTCCACGAAGACATTTTTTTCTCTTAAAGTGTAGAAAATATTGAAATGTAGATAGTATAGAAAGTGTAGAAAATATTGAAATGTGGTGTAAAGGTAGAAGATGAGGGTTAGGTATTTATAGGAAAAAAATTAATATTTTTCAAAATTTTATGTATTTTTTTTTAAATTTTATGTATTTTTTAATAGTTTTTCTGTATTTTTTAATAATTTTAATGAATTTTAATAGTTAATTAATTTGGACCGTTGGATTTGAAAAATATTCAAATCCAAGAGCTAGGGACTTGCCACGTGGCCAACGGTCATATTTATGACCGTTGGGTTGTTTTTTTATTTATTTATTTACTTTTTGTGAAAAAAAACTTGGACCGTTGATCTATGATCGGACGGTCCATTTTAAAAGTCAAATTTAAATTTTTTTTATCGTTGGAAATCCAACGGTCTACAAAAAATAGCCGTTGGAAATCCAACGGCACTGAGGAGGGCCACGTAGCCCTATTCTGGGTGAACACAAGTGGGCTGACAAGCGAGCCCCCCCCGCCTGCAACCCGGTCTGCTACTCGCGCACAAGCGCGCTTGTGCTGCACGCGCCTGCTAAACAGGCCGGCCTCTAGGTCTGTCCGAAATGGGCTGGCCTGTTGCCTAGCTTGGGCTGTGTGCCAGGCTCTTTTGCGGGCTGGAGCAAATTGACAAGGGGCTGGGCAGTTTTTTAGACTAGGTGCTGGGCAATATCCACTGGGGTGGAATTGCTCTTACAATATGGTGAAGCTGAAAAGAAATTGTTTTTATAATTTTTATGGAAATTTGCATAATTAATTAAAAATTATGAGTGTTGACCCACTCTTTTTGTGTTTTCGCAGAATATTTTGCATGAGTATTAAAAAACAAATGTTATAAAGTATACTAAAACAATTTTACTATTTATTGAGCATAAAAAATATTTTATGAAAATATTTAGGCGAGAAACTTAAAAATAAGTAGATATTTTTTATTTTTTATTTTTTATTTCGACGAAATATGGAAATACCAGAAAGCCTCTCCTAGTTCCCTATCGCGGAGGGCCTGAGCGTGGCGCTTTAAACAAAAGGGCTGCCGTCTGTGTGCATCTGAGCGACCACTGCCAGCATTTCGGGGGGCTTCCGAAAAATTCAATGACTCAGTAAGTTTGACATGCAATTATTCAGGCTTCCTTATTAATTTTCCGTCAATTCAATAGAATTGGGTTTTGCAATTTCCTTTTAGTTTCTGGGCGCGATTGTGATATTACTCTTGGGAATCTTCTTTTTCTTAGTTAGAATCATGGAATAATATGGAAATTGATTTCTTTTAAATTGTGTAATGTGTTGTTTGAGCTTCATCCTCCAATTCCTCCCGATGTTCCATAATCCATGTGCTTTAAAAATAAATCCGCTTAGATATTATTAGATAAATACATGAATTCGGATTTGGGAAATCCACAGGCAGTGATAGTGCTCATAGAATAGAATAAAGAAATGGGGTGATTTGGCACTAGAAGACTAGCTGCAGCCTGCAGGAATGGATCCTTAGAGTTTCATCGATTATAATTTCTTCTCAACTTGATGTAAATATGTATTTATTGCAGTGAATCTGATGGTGCATCGGTAGGAACTTCTCTTGTAGATATGAGTCATCTTTTTGGACAGGATGATGATGATGATGATGATGATCAAAGGACTCCAAGTTCTTGTAAAGATGGATCAAGTCTAGTCCAACCACATGAGCCGTATGTGGGTCAGGAATTCGACTCACAAGAAAGTGCACTGGCATTTTATAATGCCTATGCCACTCGTATGGGTTTTGTTACTCGTATGAACGATATGTATCGATCCAAACACGATGGAACCGTCATTGGGCGGACATTGGTATGCAACAAAGAGGGTTTCCGAAAGCCTGACAGGCGTGACAAGAAGACCCTAAAGCCTCGGGCTCAAACTAGGGTAGGTTGTAGGGCAATGCTGTCCATCAAGAAACTCAGTGTTGGGAAATGGGTTGTTACATGGTTCGTTAGGGAGCACACTCATGCATTGACTCCCAACAAAGCTCTAAAAGGACTGATCAATGATCAAGTACCGGTAAGATCTTTTACAGTTGTTATTGACTTTAATTTGTTTAAAGCAATTTTTTGTTTTGCGTCATGGATATTAACTCATATTAGACTTGAAACAATCTTATATCGAGGTTCTGCAACTTAATTTGGTCAATTAAATGGGATTTTTGGGAGTTACAGAGCTCATAATGTATCTGCTGCGCATGTTGCTCAATGACATATTTTTTAGGACTTCATATGAGAGTTACATTATTGAACAGGCCTACAAGTTGACATTGCAGTTGCATCGCATTAGTATGACCTGAAATTCATTTACCTCAGGCTTCTTTTCTTTTTTCACCCTGTCGTGTGTTTGTAGGACGATAAGACAAAGATTGCAGAGTTAACTAACGAGCTCTTCCTCGAGAGAAAGCGGTCTGCTGCACTTAGAGAAATAGTTGATCTTCTATTTAATCACATTGAGGAACATACGCAAGACCTGTCGAAGAAAGTTCAGCATGTTGTCGAAAATGTCAAGGAGCTTGAATCGGAAGGGAAAAACCGTCGTAGCCTCGGATAGGCCTGGCATTCTAATGTACATTGAATATTTTCACATTAGTTTGATACTTTTTATTTTATTTTGCGGAACAAGTATTACTTCGAAATTTTTAAGTATGAGTTAGCTGTGTTTTGTTTGAAACAGCCAACCCTATATACAAATGCTCGTATGGTTGTCACATGGCACAAGTAACGAGTGCAGAATGTAGAATGTAGCATGCTAGAGTTGAGAGGTTAAGCCATTATTCTGTGCACTATGGTGTATGAGGGTGAGGTTGTACCATCCCTTCCGATCCCATTCCCGCCAACACCATCGTCCTCGCCGCCAGCCCCAGCTCCAAAGATACCGAAACTGGCGGTCACTAGGGGGAAATCTTCTAATGATCCCATCCCCCGGAGGCATAATTCAAGAAATTTGTTTATGCAGGATTCATTTAGTAAGACAGTAGCTTTGTACATTAAACTGAGCGCTGCATGTACAGGGCAAACTTTCATTCGCAAAAATTTAGTTGAGATTGGTCATCTTACAATAAAGGTGGGTCTGGACTGGACATTCTACCGACGGATAAAGGGCGTTAAAAACACAAGTTCAGTAGTAAATCTCCATCTTCCAAACTTGAGGTGGGTACAACTGTAGAAGCACCTTTAACTACCCAATTTAAAAGCATCCACAAAGAGGCCTAGGCAAACACCTGCTTTCCAGTAATTTACCATCATGACAAACGACTTGAGCCTCCCACTCGATTGAGAGGGGGGCTTTCTATACATTAGCATGCCAATACCTTCAATGGCAGCAACCACTATACCCGCAACCAAAACATCCCAATCCCCGGTCTGCCCCAGGATTGTAGCCAACGCATTTGCCGTGTAGAAACCCAAAAGAAGAAGAAATATTTTCATGGGAAAATTTTTCCTGGCTAAATTCAGCTTCTCCAGTAGCTGTCTCCCACCTGCAGTCACTATCCGACCCAACCGGGTGGCATTGAGATTAGAGTTGTTGCCATTGATGCCCTCTTGCCCACCCTCATCGGGAATCCCACCTGTGTCCAAGGCAAAGGCTATTCTCCACTGTCGTCTTGTTGACTGAAAACTGCGTCAGCATACCAAAAATAAGCATGTTAAGAAGGGCATTAACATATTTTTTATGAAACAAGGCATCAGTATACAGCAAGCTTTTGGACCAGGAAACTTATAACTCCTAAATACAGTTCGCACAACTTTTATTTGATGTGGATATATAATGTTGACTGCCGACAAAAAGTTCCAAAATGACTGAAATCATTCTCTGTAAATCCCTCTCCCATTCCTTTAAGCCCCTAGTTCTTAGTGAAGGCAGGATCTTGGAATAAGTTCCTAATCTGCAGCAAATTTGGGCATAATTCCACATCATAATTTTCTACGACTCCGAAATAGGTAGGGTGGGGATACAGCAGATCAAAAAGAGGAAATCCAAGAAAGAATGCTAGAACAACAGAATCAGTCTATGCAACAAGGATGCATACAACTCACATTATTTATAAAGTGCTGCTAATTATTAAGGTATTCCTAGGAATAAGAGAAATCTTTAGTCATCCGTTCATATAAAGATATAATGCAGTTGACCTTATTCTGTAAACAACAAGAAAGCAGAAAATGCAAAAGTTCAGTCAGATATAGCATAGAACAATACAAATTTTGAATGACCCAAAAATATGTATACCTCCTTTGGGGGAATGGCAGAGACTTTATGCGAATCTTTGAAGTTTGGACCATGAAAAAAGTTGGTTCGCTGCAACAGTTGTGGATCATACAAGTTGCAAGAGCTACATGTGATCTTTCAGGAAATTGATTCTCCAGTGGTGGTGCGGTTCCTATTCGAGAGGCCAAGAACTAGAATAGAAGGATGGAAGGAAGAGAAAATGAAATTGTGAGTACACAACACAAGCCTTCAATTTGGACAGTGATGATGGTGACTCAAGGTTAAGGATTGTTACAGGGGCTCACGTGAGTTTGATTCTTGTATGGTTATGAACATAAATCCATTTTGGAGAATGAGGTGGAGCCTAATTGATTCCATGGCAAGGTTGATACTCATACTAGTGTGAGTGAGTCTTGGTATATTTGATAGAGTTGTTGGTATCAATCATCCATAACCAAATGAAATGAAGAAAAGAAAGCAAATTGCACATGAATTTATTTAGGAAGCAGAGAAAATGAACAAAATACATAATGATCTGACCTCCCAGAAACCCCTTCTTTTGCGAGAATACAATTAACAATCACAAACAAGGCAGACAGATGATGATAAGAAAGAAGCCCAAAGAAAAAAAAAAGGAAAATACTTGGAGCCAATTACTACTAGGGACAGGAGTCAGGACCCTTGGGCATGAACAGAAGAATCAACAAGCCGTTGACCCAGCCATAAGGAAACATTTATAATAAAAATTATAAAATTACAAGAGATAAAGATAAAGAAGATTACATTACTCGCCATTGAACTTTGAAGAGAACAAGTGCCAGTAGTCGGAAGACAGCGGCGGTGGCAAGGCTTCGTCTCAGCAGCGGCAATTATCAAACCGGAGCATGAATTCAGCAGCAGCAGCAGCGTAACTCTGGGTTTTACTTTTTGGAACAATCCATTCACTTTTTAACATTTTGTTTATGGAAATATACATCCCTGAAAAGAAAGACGAATGTCATTTACTAAAATGCCCTCCACTCTATGACTCGGTCATTGGTGTGTGTCTTATCTTGTGTTTCTGTTTCTGAATCTCAGCTGTGCAGAGTGAAGAAGACCCAGCAAATGAGGGCAATTGGGCGAATTGGGGTGAGCGGAACTGGAATATTCAAAAGATTATTTATTTATTTTTGAGGAACAAGATGGGTGGTGGGTCGAGTGGCATTCTGATGATGGTGTTTAGGGTAATAATGCTCTGCCACTGCCTCCCTCTATTTCTCAATCTCAATCTCAATCTGTATGCGGTAGCAGTAACAACGACTGAAGAATCCGAAGAAGAATTCCAACAACAACTGAGGAGGGCGGTAGATGTGAAGGGAGGCCCCGACTCAGTTGTGTGGGTGGTTCAGCTCTCTGATCTCCATTTCAGCGTCCACCATCCCGACAGAGCTCTCGACTTCAAGAATTTTGTGGGTCCCGCCCTCTCCTTCATCAACCCTTCTCTCGTCTTCATCACCGGTGACCTCACAGGTCTGTTTCCATATGTCATCACATGGATGATGGGTGACGGATACTAATAATCTCACAGTCACAGGCATAGTATTGATTAGTGCATACTTATGTTTGGATTTTCATATGTAATTATTAATCAGATGGAAAAAGCAAGGATTTGTTGACAATGAAGCAAAATGAGGACGAGTGGCTGGAATACCACAACGTCATGGAGGACGTCATCAAAAGGAGTCGACTTGACAAGACCCTCTTCTTTGATCTCAGAGGAAATCACGACAACTTTGGCGTGCCACAGCTCGGCGGCTCCTTTGATTTCTTTTCAAAGTACAGCATCAGTGGCCAGTTGGGCAGAAGACGGAATGTCAACAGTGTCACTCTTCAGGTATTATTCCTCTCACTTTCAGACTTTCAGTTTCAGAGAGAGATGCTTCATATCTATATGTCATCGTGTATTCAATAACTCAACTCAACTTGTGTGCTTAGTTTACCCAACATTGAGTTCAACTTTAATTGTACGTTCCCAATTCCCATGCTTTGATCACAGATGCAACCGTTCCCTTAAGTGTTTGTTAATTCAGAAGCTTTTCGTCATTTCCCCAACTTTACGCCTTTTATTTCCATCCAGACTGGTGATCGGAAGCATCTCTTTGTTGGAGTTGATACCACAATGTCTGTTGGTTTACGAGGTCCAACTAATCTCTTTGGGCATCCAACTGATCAACTATTAGCAGAATTGGATACACACCTCTCTCAGTGGGACTCTAGATCACAAGAACCATTAAGCAAGATTTCCTTTGGGCATTTTCCTCTTTCATTCTCAGTGACCTCAAACTCCGGGAAGAGACTAAAAGATATATTCCTCAATCATTCCATATCAGCTTATATATGTGGGCATCTGCATTCTAGCTTTGGCAGAAACTTGAAGAGGCGCCATCAGTTGAGTCGTCACTTTTTATCCTTGCAAAAGTTTTTCCAGCTTAATGTACACCAGCCCTATTTTCATAGTGCTGTTAACTGTTCAACTGAAGCCCCAGCCGCCAAAGAGTTCTGGGAGTGGGAGATGGGTGACTGGAGGAGGAGCAGAGCCATGAGAATTTTGGCCATTGATAGAGGCCATGTTTCGTATGTTGACATTGACTTCAAGTCAGGCACCAAAAAGACTATCATATTGCCAACTTTTCCCCTGGACTCACGGTTCATGTCAACATCTTCATCCCATCACGAGTATGAATGTCATGATATGGTCCCTTTATCTTATGGGACAGTTAGAGCCCTGGTGTTTTCTGTTTCTCCAATTGTATCAGTTACAACTAAGATCTATGACTCAAGACCTGGATTTCTCAATCTGGTATTTGAGGCACCCATGCAAATGATTGGGGATAACACCTCCAGGGGAGATCTTTATGTTGCTCCATGGAATCATAGAGCCTTTGAGGATCCAGTCCCTAGCAGATATTGGTTGCAAATAGAAGCAACAGACTTCATGGGCAGATCAATTTTATCTGATTTGAGGCCATTTTCTGTTAATGGCCTTACTACTATGACTTCATGGACCTGGAAGGAATTTATGGTCATGGGTTGTCAATGGGATGCCTTGTATTACCCAATGCTCTGGTGTGCTGTATATTTCGTACTCTCCATCCTCCTTATTCCAAAAGCTATCCTCACTTTCTCAGTTAGGCATTTCACTTACAAGAATAAGGGCTTCGTGAATGCTGTAGGATTGGTTTTTCAGGAGCTCTGCAGGCTTCCCGTAGCATGGTTTGGTTTTTTAGGATACTTGTTCTACCTTATATTATTCCCCTGGGTTACTGGGCAAGTTTTCACTGACGGCAAGGATAAAGGATACATGACCTATATGGGGTGGGTGGTCAAATCTTTTAATCAGAAGGGAAAACATGAGTATGTTGGATCTCCAGATGTAATGGTAGTGGTTCTTCCACATCTCGTCTTTGTGGTTTTTCCTGCTCTTTTCCTGACTGCAGCTTTGGCTACTGAAAAACAGATCTCCAGAGAACATTTTCTCTCCGTTACAGGGAAGAAAGAAGATGACTATGGTCCAGAGGAAAAGAGATCTTTATGGTACGATTACTCAGGTAATAGGAGATCAAATTCTGGTGTTGGAAACCGGTGGATTCGAAATGTACTTTTGGTTCTTTGCTTTGCAGTTTGTTGGAAGCACTTTATGGTAAGGTTTCTTTCACTGCCCCTCATTTCTGCTTAAAATATATGTCGTAAATATGTGAATACTTTTCCAGAATTCTTAAGATAATGGAGGCAAGAGAAGTGCTTGGAACCTTGCAACCACCATTCTGAAACGTTGCAAGGTCTCCAAACTGAATTCTCTTTCTTCTATCGTCCTGGGAACCATATTGAAGTAATGAGTATGAGGGCATAAATCAAGATGCATCTTTTGTTTTCTTTGTAATCAGTTTGCATATTGTACTTATGTATGTTGTACTTTGGTTTCTATGTTTCTTTTGTCTCTGGATTGCAGAATTGCAGGACTCTCATCAAAGCATATGAGATGAATCCCATTCTCCATTTTCCTGGATATAGCCTAACAATTCCACTACTGTTGGCTTATACGGCCTACAAAACCAGGAGTGTATAATTACCACGCGTGCATTGCAGGAAGCAAAATTCAACTCGCATTTCTTCATGTTGTATCAGCATTCCTTGTTGCTAGCCGGTAACCAGATTAGGGGGGATTCATTCATGCAAACTTGGGTTTGGGTCAGGTGACGAAATAAGACGACTGGAAAATTGGTGCTTTGAGTCTTAGATGTCCATCATGGCTGGTGCATTTGTACGTATGGGGTTGGAGATGACTTGTGTTGGGAAAGCAGGCAGCCCTAGGTCCCTACCTAGCTAACCTAGGCCACGCTAGGGATATATTGTACTTTTGTAACTTTGTTGCTTCTAAGGAGGTGGGATTTGCAATTCATCTCTCTTTTGCATCTTATGATACGTGAACTTGCTGAGAAATTGATCTTGTCAAATACCGTTTGATACAAAATTCTCTGTTAATCTTAATTCAGTCACAACAAAGCCGATATTTTAGAGCATCATAAGAACATGCGCCGGATGTAACTTCAGTCAGATTGGAAATCCAAATCGCCGTATATTTGGATTTTACTTGCACAATGATACAAGAAAACAAAGGAAATTGAAGAATAGTTCAGAGGGAAGTTGGAGCGAAAGGAAAACTCAAAGGGGATTTCGTTCGATAACATTCAAGATGAGAAGAAAAAAAAAAGGAAGATAAATAGTACGTAACTTATTTAATTTGCGCAGGTGCAGCAGGGGACTAGTTCACTCTTACAAGTTACAACCACTACCCCCGACTTTTTTTAAAGATTCAAACTTCGCTACAATTTTATCAGCAACTGATTAATGACATGAAAATCACAGATCCAGGGCATTTGCATTTGCATGAATCAAGACAGCAACGTAAATGCTAGGCGAACAACAGAACTATATACAGCTCATGTTCCTATAAACAAGCAAGACACTCTCTTCCTCCCACCCTTGTTATTTTGTGCATCCTCCTCGCACTTGCAATCCCAACCCGCCAGGCCAATTCTCCGCTGCAATCTGCCAGCCAAAGAGGCAAAACCAAGGCATCCACAACCGATTAGGCCAATTTGCATAGGAAACACAAGTTACCGGCGCTGTTGACACATCTGGCACACACTGGCCGACCTGACATTTGCGAAGGTGCAATGTTCACAGGACCAGTGGCCTAAATCGTCAATGTTTCTACTCGAACTACTAGACCTGGATGTTGTAGCCTTGACCCTCCCACCTCTTCCCTTACTTGAACCTCCCAAACACTTTGAGCTTACTGTCCTGCTGCAGGCACCATGGGAATCCACGTCTGATAGACCATTCTCCAGAGCTCGAACTAAATTTTCAAAGTAGTTTCGAGTCACGCTGTTTTCATTGAAATTGAACCGTAAATCAATAAACTGAAAAGCTATATCCTTGTAACCCGAGTCAACTTATCCAATCAGAAAACTATAGTGTAATATCTTTAGTCGAACATAACCTGGTCAATCCAGCAAGTTTTGTGCGGAACTCATTGAAATCTTTTGATGGGTCCTCATCATTAAGGTAGACTTGTAGCTCCTTTTCTGCACATTGATGAAGCCGTTCCAACCCAGACTCAGCTTCACCTGCAGAAACAGAAATTAATTAGGACAAAGCAACATGATGCATCGTCTCTCTTCGAGCTGGAGAAAATGACATACCTTGCAAGTACTCAAAGAACTGTCTCTTGGCATGTTCATGCTCCGGTAAATAATATCCATAAGCATACGTCCATTTTAGTACTCGCCTACATTCAACTATCTGAAAATACAGAAAATTTACTAAGAAAAAGCAAAACACTCTTGGTAGAAAAGTGTGGTAACTTGTAGGGTACCTGTAGCCAGGCCTCTGTAATGAACTTCAGCTGTGACTCAGGTTGGCACTGGATATCGCTCAGCTTCTCAAGCTACAATAACAACATCGACAGTATACATAACTTAAAAACGCTGAACAGAAAACAGTAGGTGGAGAAAATTGTACATATATAAAATACACTGCACTAAGCATAAACCCAGGAACACAAGCTATACACAATTGATATTCACATAAATCACCAATACCAGAATCACTAACCAAGAAAGACCTGATAGTAAAATGTTTTACTTACGTGCACAGTTTGCATCTGCTGCAAGTCTGCAAGTGCTTTTTGACGGGACTGCAGTGAAGGAAAGGTTAAAAAAAAAAATTAGACTCTAACATAATGTATTTTATTAAGTATAGTAGATTGTCATGAAGAACATGTATTTTGAAATTATTAGATACTATTTTATACCCCAGCAAAGAAGAAAATAGAAACTGCTAAAGCATCAATTTAAAAAATAAAAACATCTGCACATGCACAAAAAGCCTATGATAAACGTCAAGCAATTGACATTAAGTCAAAGAAAGCATCTGCTAAAGCATCAAGGAGTAAGCAAATAAGTCAAAGAAAGCCACATGACTTGTTTTATTAAAAAAAACAACCAATTTTAATAACTAATTGACATTTCCAACAATGAGCAAACATCAATACTTCAGAAAACTGAACATAGCAAGCATAATGATTAGTTGTCAACAGAATTGTTGCCTACAAGTTTGTAACATGTGAAGACATCAGCAATGTAAAGGAAATATATAAACTTGTCTTCTGTACGTGTTCATGCAGAGTCACATTATGTATATATGACTGTTTACTACCGAGGCAAAACATAGCTAATAAGTTAACCGAACCTGGTTCATTAAGAAAGATGTCTTTTAGATAGATAAACATTAGGAACTATGTGCATACATGAGAACTTCAGAACCCTGATATCTGAGTGACATCAGTTTTACTAAATTCTTAGGCAAACTAGGTACTTACCGATTGATTGGTTGCCCATCTTTCATAATAATGAGTGTACCTCTCCAGAGAGTTCTTGGCCATCTCTCTTCGTTTCTCTGCCTCATCATACTGTATATAACAATACGATAAGAATCATATATTATGGCACAAACTGAGTTAATAGCTTGAGAAAATACACGACCATCATAATAGAGATGCAAACTACATTAACATACCACTCCCTCCTGCTTTGCTGTCTCATAACGGTTACATGCATAAAAGCCACCTGTCCTTTCACCATGGTCCGACCACGCACCGAGGCAAAGCCTGAAAGCATGTACTACATGTATCAATGTTCTAGAAAGATTTTGTTTTTTCTCTTTTTGAGCAGATAGTGTTCAAACAAGGTGCAGATGACATGAAATCCAGCTTTGACATAAGAAAGTTATGCCTTTGTAAAAAACTAGGAAAGGGGCACAAGATATTAAATCATTTTTCAGATGATTGTGATACACAGGAAATCAAAGTACAAAAGGTACTGTTACTAAAATGCTTACCAGCAAAACTCAAATTTACAAGGTGGTGTGCAAGTGATGTGCATACAGCCTTGGTTTTTCTCAATCGGCCGTTTGCACTTTGGGCAGGGCTTGGAATTAGCCAATATCCTGAAATCCATCAACAATATAACTTAGTATTTTGAGCTAAAAAAGGTCGTACCCAGTGCACAAGGCTCCCGCTTTACGCAGGGTCTGGGAGAGGTGAAACTTAGTATTTTGAGCTAAAAACAATAAAAATTTATTTTGTGAAGCTGCTATTGATGACATGTGCATCAGAGAGAGATAGACCCTCAGGGAAATTTTGAAGACTTAAGTCTTCTTTTAATCCATCCCTGATGTAAACCTGACTGCCTATCTTTCTGTGGCTATACCTGTCAAAATATTTTGAACTAGGAACTGGAATAAGCACAATTTTGTCCAAACTATAAGCTTAACATCCAAACGTTGATATATTTTACTACAATATTTTAGGGAGTCATCAAGAACCCAGCTCCCAACTTGTAAAGTCCATACTAAGGGGACCATTACAGACCTTTTCTTTTGGCCGGCACCATCCCACACTTCAACATTGGCATTTGCGCACTACCTAGCTACAGGATTGTCGTGTAGATATGACATCAAAGCGTATATCCAGGATTCCAGGATAAGGTTTAGACATGTCATGCAATTATTATGGTAGGGACTGGCCATGCTTTAATCAAACATTACTTGGGTTCAGCACATAGATTATTTTCCCATCATCCTATGGGACCTGGAGAAGTCCAATGTTCACATCTGATCACTATTCTCCTACTTTATAAGGTTAGTATTCCGCCAATAACTAATGTCTTACGTACCAATTCATATTTTCAGATTCTGCACTATTCTTCATTATCCATTTTGACACAGTGCCGCAATCAACGGGACGGTGAGCTTCCTCAGTACACTGCAAGGTCAAATTCACATGATGTAAATGCCATGAGCACCTATGACGCACAGGATAACTTCATATGAAGCACCAAGTGGTATTATACAATGCTTAAGGGCTCATATGCATCATAAAACAAAGCATAAATATAAAACAAGAAGAAAAAATAACAAGCCATGTATATATGCATCATTACAACGCATATCATATTCTAATTTTTGGAGATTTCTCACATTGCTGCATCATATCATATCTTTATCCTGTACGCCATACAAAATGCACATACATGCAATATTCAACGAAGATAAAAACTATATGTGAAAATTTCAAAGAGACTCACATTCCAGCAAAAGCTATATGAACAGTGGCAGGTAACATCATAGCTTCCACCACCAACAATAAAATTTATTGCATAATCACAGCCTGGAGCAGGACACCATTTGGTCTACAGAGAAACATCCATGAAATAATAATGGTCAACAAAATATTGAATGAAGGCTAGTAAAAAAAAACATCCAAATGCAAAATATACGTTTAAAACCTTACAGAAAATCCATAAAGTCATGCATTACCTTGCCCTAGTTGTACAGAACAACTAGGGCAAGGTAATGAAGTTGTACAGAACATAAATATTTTTCTGTAATCACTTATCAGAAATGAAGCAATCTTTAAGTTTACTTCTAAGCTGCCACTGCAATACATTTCTCACTCATATACTGTTAACTATGACGTCACCAAGTCAACTGCATGTCTAGTTTACATAAAAACAATAGTACCGAATTTAAGATGGATCAACTAAGGCTAATTGATCAACTTGCCAACTAGAATGGTTCTACTTGTTTTTAATCACTATAACCTCAAATTAATTAAACGTTTGGCAAGTAAGAAGATATAAAGGCTAAGGTTTTGCGTTTATTTTGGGAGAATAGACAAATCGCTGATCATTGTGATCAAGGATCCAATCATGGGATTACCTTCCTATTGTCTTCAACATAAGATCTAAGAAAGTAGCGCGAATATTTCTCCTTCTCTTCATAGGAAGCCAAATCATTTATCATATCTTGGAAAACAACAGCACTACAAGATGGATCCGGACAGCGCAACATCAAACATCCAGGGCCATCATTAATGGCCGTGCTAATATAGCCTACAAGACATGGAAAATGATAAAAGAACGTAAGACAAAACTCGAAACTCATTTGGAAACAATAACAAGATGAAAAAATTATATATATATTTGTAAACTTCAGATTACTGGATACTAGATGACAGAGACGTAAAAAACATACAAAAATTGTATCAGCAGTACAAGAAATGGAACTACAATACATATAATACATCTCATTATCAACTCTACACATATAGCTCCTAGAAAATGCTATATATGATGGGAAAACATAGACCCACTAAATGATGACAAAAGGAGGACCAGTCTGGCCTTTTATGTGCAACCATAAAGTCACTAACAGAGGTCTTGCACAAATGCAAGAAATCCACATGTATTGAGGAACCTATAAACAAAAGTTTGACTAAATTGCTGAACATACTTTTCTTATATTACAGCATTCTTCCTTATATAAACGCATCCCTGGTGATAATAGAAAAGTGAAAAAATCATGCACACTACACTAAAAGTTCAACTTTTCCATGGAAGAAAAAAGAAAAAAATATATGACATTGTATCAAACCTGCCCAGCATGAGGAACAAAAAGGATGACCACAAGCTGCAGCATGCATCTTATCACGAGGATAGGTCTCAAAACAAATCCCACAATTAAGCTGTTAAAAGACAAGAACATGTTATCAAAGCTGTCAGCAATATATAACGGTTTGGAGCAAAAAAAAATAACTTTGAAGCAAAAAATGCCCAAACTTGATGACATACGAAAGCATGGACTGCTTACTTCACTTGCATAAGGGTATTCAACAACTGGTTTCTCGGGCAAGCCAACAGCCCTGCGAACCTTTCCTTCATCTGCAAACCACTCATCGTGTACTTTACTGACACTCCTGTGAGTATGAAGGAAGTATAGGTTCATTAGAAAATCCAGAAAAACAATGCACCATTGTATAAAACTTATCAAACAAATTGGGCAAGGTATAGTGGAAATTATGTGACAAACTAAATTTGGTTCACATAACCCAGGTACCCATTACCAAGAGTAAAGGCAATACATGTCAGCATGTAAAGAAATTAGCCAAATAAGCAAAGAAAACAAACATTGGAGACAGCAATTTACCAATTATGGTAGCGGAGCAGTATGCTAGCTGCAACTTTTGGAATAGAAAGCACTGTAGATATCCTCACAATATCCTCCTCTTGATGCTGACGAATGTCAGCCTCTGTCAAAACGGTGTAGTTTTGCTGCAATAAAGCATAACGAAATTACAACAATAATGAGAGCCACAACTAACTGATAAACTTCATTTTGGCCTATAGACAAGCATCCAAAACCCGTAAATTAAAGATCCATACATACACTTAGTAAACGAGATTATATAATGCAATAAAAAAATAAAGCAAAAATAAAGCACAGATATCACAGCCTAGTAGAGTTCATTACAAATTTCAAAAGTTTGGAATCCGCGTGTAGAAATCCACTAACGAATTTCATGTAAGGTGCAAAATTTCAATTAGTATGTATCAGTATCTTAAACTACAAGACTTTTCTCATCTTTGGACACAACAATGACAGCACACAACATTCTGCGATATGGATCAGTTTTAGCTTTACTTGTTCCGAGATCCAAATGCTTCAAGAGAAAGGTTACCAAATCCCTGGAGTTCACCGAAACAATGAACAACCTTCAAAGGATCCACAAAGATAAAAAATTAAAATAAATTAAAATAAAAAAGCCCCAATCACTTCAACCATGGTCAGCTACCAATCAAATAAATACCAAATTTCTCTAAACATAATTGGCTTTATCCATCAACAAAAGTCCCTGACTTTAACAAATCAACTAAAGTGCCCTAGGAGGGAGGGATGACTTTAACAAATCAACTAAAGTGCCCTAGGAGGGAGGGAGGGAGGGAGGGAGGGAGGGAGGAGAGGGGGGGGGGGGGGGGGGGGGGAGGGGCGCGGCACGTGCCCGAGGCCTGAACAAAAAAAAATTACAAATCAAGTCTACAAAAGAATAAAAAACACCAGATATAGTTAACCCACGATCTATGCAAACTCTTTTTTGTTAGGAATAGCAGCAACTACGGAAATCCTTCCTTGGTAACTCTAGCCCAACTAACCCAAATATCAAAATCAAGGATTATTAACATTATAACAAAGCTAATAATTCTAGCAGAATTAGCATTTCCACAGTACAAGTAAAGGCTCCGACTTTTTACATTCCCACAACACAAACTAAATTTACATTTCGGATAAATCAATGAAACCTAAGATCAAAATCAGCAACACTAACATTACCACAAAGCCGACTACAAAAAAAGAATAATTTTTTTATGATTGGACCCAATATAAAAATTAAGCATATTTAACATATGGACAAGTATTAAAAGGGCTCAACTTTCAAAACCCAGAAGAAGCATGAGAATAAAAAAATCAATTAGCCAAAATCATTTCAAAGAAACTAAAAGAGAAGTTATGAAATTGTGATAATTGAAGAGAAAAGCCACCTGGTATCGATGCGAGGCGACATCATTGGAATCGTCGGAGTCGTTGTCGATGAACTCGTAATCAGCAACTCCAGCGTCGTCGCTGTCCATAGCGCCAGCTGCATCATCATCGCCGCCACTGTAGAAATCGTCGTCGTCGTCGTCGTTGGCGTCGAGCATGTCGAACTCTTCGTCCGAATCCATTTCTTGGATTTCTGACGAAAAGGATCAAAACCCTAATTGGGAATCAATCCTAATTTGCATAGGACCGACTGGGGGTTAGGGGTGATTAGATTAGAGAAAGAGAGGGGGAGTGGCAGAAATGGAAATCAAAGGAGAAGGGAGCGTGAAAGGGGGAAAGAGAGTGTGAGCATTTTCTGTGGTTGACTGGTTGATTGGTTGATTGAAGAAGGGGAAGGAAAGAAGAAAGGATTCTGAGGAGATGGAAATGGAAATGGAAATGGAGAGAGGAAAATGTTGCTTTTCATGATGACTGGGATGGCCACGGTAGAGGGAGAAATAGGAACTCTTGCCGAAAGATGAGCAGGACTTCTACTCAAAATTTCTCAAATTGTTATAATTCATTGTCAATTTATAAAATTTTATGTTTATAATTAAAACCGTTGATATTATAAAGAGAAGTGTTATTAACATTCCAAAAATCTTATTCTACATAACTCACAAGTGTATTTTTCTTTCCATATATTGAAAGTTAAGTGTAGAATGAGAAATTTGTAGTGCTAATAACAATTCTCATTATAAATCATCATATAAAGACATGTTCTGTAAAAAATCAATTAAAACTAAGATCGTTTGACCATCAAATTATTTAAAAACAAATGAACAGTTGGCCATCAAACTATTTAAAAACAAATGAACGAAATTGGTAAAAGCATTACGAACCGTTATGTATTTGCTATAATAGATTGACTAAACGACCTTAGCTTTATTTTTTTTGCAAAGATGATATTTACAGTATGATTCATAGTATGAACGGTTCTAATCATACGCATAAAGCTATGTGATTAAAACACTAATGACACGTTTACGTAACCATAATGAAAATATAAGAAATTAAATTGAGGGGAAATTGAATTGAGGAGGAGTTGAAATGAGAAGTCATAATCGGATTCCTGTTGAAGCTATTTACTTAAATGTTCTGGAATCGAAATAGAAATGACACTAATTTCATAAAGTTGTTTACTAATTCAGTAGAATTGGAATATAAACCAGTATAATTACTAAAATGCCCTTGTCCCAAATCAAATATTTTATATACTTTTTTTAATAAAATTTGATATAATATATAATAGTAAGAAAAAAAAATTATATTGCTTTTTTATTTCATAAACACACTAAAATGTTTTTATTTATTTTTTATAAATTTAAGTATTTATTTTAATATTTAAATTTTATCTCTCAAGTTGTAGTTTCTTCTCTTCGGCATATGTATAGACTTCTGCATAATGTGAATGAGCATGGAACTAAAAAAAGTAAGGAATTGTGCATAATTAAACTAGGGCTAATGAGTTTATAAAGGATAGTCTTGGAAATAAAAAAGGTAAGGGCATAAAGGGAACAAAAGTATCATTCCGATTGTCCAAGCAATCAGGAATTGAATTACCATCTACATCTAAGGAATCCAATTCCACCAATACAAGGAATTGAATTCCAAAATTTGGGTGGGCCCCATTGTTTTTTTTATTCCTCAATGTTTAGTAAATAACGTAGTACTTCGTAATCGGAATTCAATTTTACATTTTCATTCCGATTACGGATACTTAAACACGTCCTAAGAGTTTTGAGTAGGAGTTCCTACTCATTTTTGAGTAGTTAAGTATGGTTCAAGAAATAAGGGTCACATTTTCCCTTTTCTTTTTGGAACTACAAAAGATAAATCAAATTACTATGCATTGGTGTTTAGTAGTATTACAATAGATAAAAAAAAAACACAATACAATAAATCAAGAGAGATTATATTCACACATCTCAAATTATTTCTTCACTCTTTTAATTTTTTTTTTATTTTTTATCAAGTGTTAGTGCTGTGTAGATATCAAAAAAATATTAAAAAATAAAAATGTGTGCAAAAAGTAATTTAGGATGGGTGAATATAATCTCTCTACAATCAAGTTAACCAATTTATCAACCATAAATTTTATCCGCGAGAAACATGACAGAGTTCTTCTCATTCAAATTGTTCATTTTATCTCATAGTAATGGTAAATTTTTATGAACCATCTTTTGTTTATGTGATTGGACATATAGTAACTACTTTGGCTATCCATTGCGCATCATCTTATGTTACTTTTCTAATAGTGTCATATTCCCAACCAAAAAAATGAAGTCTACCAGCTCTTTCTCTTTCTCTGCTAACCCTGGCGGCAAATTTTATACGAAGCTGTGATATTATTAGTGTTATTGATAAAAAAATAAACCATTTTTCACAAATAATGAAATGGAAGTTATGACTGGTAAAGCCAAATAATGACAGATGAGCACAAGATTGTTTTTAGGGGTAACATAATCATACAGTTGCAGCCTTGAGAGACAAAAAGTCTGAAATCTTGTTTGTGTAAAAATCTGGTTGTATGGAGTTGTCGGGACTCTGAAGCACCGGCAAGGTGGTGACGCCTATCACACACAACGGAAAAGCCTTCCTTAGCTAAATACAATCCAAAATGAAGTAAAAATTTGGCCCAAGTAATGCAGAATTTGGTTACCTGAGAGAACCAGAAGAGTTTTGCAACCACCATTTTGTCCAAACAGAATATCAGTATCTAACCTGTCCCCAACCATGCAGATCTGTGACTTCAGGATACCAAATCTGTCATTGATCAACTCCAATATGTTAAATGCTAAACCAATAAAGACTACATGTCAAATCTAAAGCGCATTATCTGCATCACACCATATGATGTGCAGATTGATAGATGGCCTTGTTGTTTTGTAGCATAAGACTTCTTATCATAAATATGGTCCTATTTGCTCAGGATCAACAGCACTCATGTTACATAAGATAAAAAATTAAATAAATAACAAGAAATAAGGCATTTGACTTACTCGTTTGCTAAGTAGTCCATCATAAATGTAGAGGGTTTTCCCACAACCAATGGCTCGCGTTGAGTAGATCCACTGATAGCACCAACCATTGAACCACCACCTGCAGTATAGTATAAATTATAGTAGCTCCACCAATTCAGTAACAACACATTCGGCCAGGTACTTTTAGGTCCATAAATTCAAAGGTTTCCTAGTAAACTTTGAAGTTTAGGTCTCATATAATCAAGTGATATGGAATACTAACCCATGCATTCAGTAAATGAAGCATGGATAATCTGATTCAACATTCAGAAGATACACAAGTTCAAAGATTCCAATGAGCTTTTTTACTAAGATCTACTAACTGGTGGAAATTTTCACGCTCGTATCTCCTCAACCTCATTTTTGTGCTTTGATAATTGAATGGGAACAAGGAGATCAAAGCATAAAAACAATTGAACGAGTGCAAGGACTGCAAAAACCGCTACACCTAACAAATGACTTTTGAATTTTACACAAAATCCATTTAGAAAAATATTTAATTTTTTTGCAGCATAACAGCACATTTGAGAATAATGTAATTAAAACACAGAGTGCAACAAGGAGAAGAAAGAAATGAACCTGCCCATTCCTGAGCATCTGTAAGATGAGTGACAGCATCACGATTCGTAGCAATGAAAAGACATCCAGGGTTTTCACGTATACAGAGTGTCCCATACCTACCATTACATAAACGTCAATATTAACTGAAACAGAAGATAAAATGCAATACATGTAACAAGTGCATAGATAATAAGACCATTATGTTAAGATGATTTGGCATTCGGTAAGGGGGTAAAGTACCTTGTATGTTACCTTCCATTTAACACTCTGTAAGACTGTAACACAATATTTGCATATAGACCCAAATACAAATACATTCCAAAGGAAAAGAAGACAGTGAACTTCCGGCAACTATGTGGGGGAGAAAAAGAATCTAAAAAAGAGGGTACTAGAAGCAGCAATGATTCTTCACACTTTAATAACAAAGAAAGTACAGTCCCTTGTAACCAAAAATAAAATATAAAAACTTGCAGTATCTTCAACACAAATGCATTGACATACACAACAATGAACAGAACTTACTGAATTTTGTAGTAGTTGAAATTTCGATCAAATCCAACCACAACAGCTCCAACCTAGAAGACAATGAACAAATAGAATTTCCAATATTAAGTTCCGAAAAGAATGCAGAAGCTTTAAATCTTTTGGGAGAAAGTTCCACTTGTATTTTTATCTGTAAAAACCCAAAAATAAACTCAGTTCTATGATGCAAGAAAGGACAGAAGTATACGCTCTCATCATGCTCCATCAGATATCCAGGTTTCAGCTCTATTTTCTTCCCACCATCTTCCTGGAAGAAAAAGTCGGCACTATAAAATACCATGCATTATAAGTATTATAACAGGAGCATTCTATCTCTCAAATGAATAACAGATCATTTGATTTCAGTGAGGGATTTAGAATAGAAAACTTGCAATGTATTGAAACTTATGCAGTTTCTAACTCATACTTACTGGTCCACCAAGGTACTGATATCCAGCAAGCTCAAGCTCCTTCAAGATGCCTTCCTCACCAATCACATAGACCTATAAAACGCCAAATCATCAGTCTATTATCATCAATATTCATGATTAGAATGCGCTAACTATATGTAGTGTTAATCATGAGGTGCCAGTAACTGTGGAAATACATTAAGTCACAATTTCTTGCATGTTAATAAGAAATACCCTTCATATAATACTGTGGCTACATGCAAATAAAATATTAGATGAAATAATATTGGAAAGCATTATACATGATTTTAACAGAAATAACAATGAAGAAGATCACATGCCATATGATGCAAAGTTGCAAACCATTCCCCTTCACAAAAACTCCACTTTTATGCAAATGAATAGAAACAATATATTCACTTTTTTTTTTTTACCAACCAGGCATGGAGGTTACCTTTTTATCTTTTGGGAAATTAATGGACTTCAAATAGGCAGCGGCAGCAAAAGACGATGCAAAAATTTCCTCCTGAAATTGTTCTAGTGTGGTTAGAATTAATGACTTGCTGAAATCTGTGAGCAAAAAAGAGAAAAGTGGTGCATTGTCGCACTGACCTCATTGACATTCAGACCAAGCGTCTCAAACTTTTTACCGTACTGCTTCCTAGACTTTGTTGAGTTGTTGGTGACGAAAACTAATCTTTTTCCCTGAAGGAAAAGACAATATGCATGTGGTTTGAGGGCACATAACAATGCTTGCCTCTTAGAATTATCTACCTGTATCATGCTACATTACATTTGGATCCGAGAGTAAACCTAAAGAAACAGTTGAAGATATATAAACCAGTGAAGCAAAATGATTTTGCTGGCCCCATGATATGAATGTGTAGATAACTACAAATACTACATTGGCAGACAGACAGACCTTGGACCGGAGCATGTCCAGAGTTTGGGGGACACCATCTATGAGCTTATCTCCTTTCCATATAACACCTGCAGTTGTTGGGTGAAGAGTAGAAAGATCAGTTAAATGGAGCAATACCAATATACCATCCAAGACACAAATAAATAGCATAAGATTGTAAGACAAACATTATTCAAATTCTAATGGAACATTCATGAGTAATCCTATTCCTATCATATCATATCCTGGTTCGGTGGCTCCTTCCCTCAAATTAGCAATCTAACTCAACACTTGGTTCTGAATAAATTGAATTTTCCATTTTAAAAGGTAATCAGACAAAATGGTTAGGACTTAGGAGGGAATCAAATAAGTACAAATGCGAATTTCATGTAATAGAAATCAAGTATGAAACAAAGAAAGAAGAAGATCACTGGATGAACATTCAATTCAACAACATAAGAAAATGAACAAGTTGAAGAAGGTGGACCATCGCAGTCGAAGATGAAAGTCTCCACAGAGTCAATGAGGTCATCGGCATTCGTGAGAGGCTGCGCGGAGGCCCGAGTGGTGAAGCTGTCCTCCATCATTGACTTCCTAGACTTGTGCTTGTTGCTGTTGATGAAGTTCCATGAGAGATTACGCGTACTAGTAGTAGTAGTAGTAGTAGTAGAACGAGTGCAAGAGAGATTGTTGCTGTTGATCCCAAAGGACCCAAACCCAAACAATTGGGAACTCTTCGCGGAAGCAGAAGCAGAAGCTATCACTATTGTTGCTGACATGCTGTTGTTCTGCTCAGCATCTCTCTCTTTTCTTTTTCTTCTTTCTTTATTGCATTAGGATGAAGGGTCATCAGATATCCTTATATTTTTCTACCCTTTTCTTTGGTGTACGTCGTTCGAGGCATAAGCCTTTTTAGTTTTTCCCTCTCCCTTTCCTTTTCAAAGGCAAGGAAACGCAAGGAAGGGGTTGTTCGTCGCCACGTGGTGGTTTTGGGTGGCTTGTGTAATCCAATCATACTGGAGCGGATGACATTTTTCAGTTTTCTTCTCTTCTCCAATCTCCACTTTGGGCTCAAAAATGATCCACACCCTTGCAGCCAAGGGCTGCCATAACAAAAGGCCCAAATATCTCTCCAGGCCACCAGCCCAGTATTACTAGTTTTAGCCCAATATAAACCTTCCGTGGGTCTCATTGGCCTATGGGTCGGGTCCACTTTCAAAATGTCAAATCACATGGACGTGGTAATGGTACTGGGTAACTGCTACTTTGTGTCGTCGCGATGTCAAATTCCAGCTTCACGGGGACGGGGAGGTTTCAGTCAACTCGTACTCAAGTGCTTCTTTCGGTGATTAAAGTTTAAAAGCTGTGTGTGATATTGTCTGTCACGGGTAAACAGTAACTCGATCGTATCCTAAAAAACAACGAACAGTAACTTTACCTTCTTTTACAATTCTCTAAGATATTAGCATCGAAAAACTTGGCTGGTTTTGTGATAGAATTTGCTAGGTCTAAGTTGAGCCTCACGCATGATGATATTGATATGTATGTAGAAATCTAATATCTTGCTCTTGCAGTAATCAAGAGATTGAGAGAGAGTGAGAGAAATTGTAGAGAGATAATGAATATGTGAAGAATGATTCTTATTAGCTTTCACAGTACACTTTATAAAATGATATAGATATATAAATAACTGTCTATTGCCTAGTCACCAATCTCACATAACAATTTTATCTACTAATTACTTAACCACTAAGGTAATTACTAATCCGGTGCCTTGGTGCACTGTGATAGGGTGATCCTCTATTACCCTTAACACCCCCCCCTCAAGCTAAAGGGAGAGGATCAAACTGAAAGCTTGGAAGACAAGGAAGCAAATTTGTCTGCAAGTAAAGACTTAGTGAAGATGTTCACTAAGTCTGCAAGTTGAACCAAAGTGTTGACATGCACCATGATATGACCAAGAAGAACTTTCTCACAAATGTAATGATAATCCAATTCTACATGTTTAGTTCTAGCATGAAAAACTGTATTAAAAGTGAAAGCAATGGCACTCTTATTGTCACAGTATATACTTGGAGTCTTGAGTATGGGAAAAGAGATATCCTGCAAAATCTTGCAAACCCAAGTCAATTCAGCAACAGTGTTAGGTAGATACTTGTATTCAGCTTTTGTTAAGGACCTAGCTATTGTACATTCTTTCTTTGCACTCCAATAAATTATGTTAGGTCCTAAGAACACACAGTAGCCACTAGTGGACCGTCTATCCACTGGACAACCAGCCCAATCAGCATTAGACCAAGATGTTAAAACCTGTGAACCTTTAGTAAACCAGAGACTGAATCAAATACCTGAGGATTCTTTTAACAGCTTGTAGGTGCATAGTACGAGGAGTATACATATGTTGACAAACTTGATTAACTGCAAAAGCTAAATCAGGTATTGTTTATGTCAAATACTGAAGTACACCAATAATTGATCTATGTGCGGTGGGATCAGAGAGTATAGTGCCTGAATGATCCAATTTTGCTAATCCAACTGGAGTATTACAAGGTTTAACTCTAAGCATATCACTCTTTTTCAACAAATCCAAAGCATATTTGGTTTCATGCATAAATAAGCCTTTGTCATTTCTCTGAACTTCAATACCTAAAAAATAATGGATGTCTCCTAGATCTTTAACTGGAAACAATGCTTGTAGTTAAGAGATAATAGACTAACCGACTTGAGAAGAACTATCTGTGATTATGATATCATCCACATACCCACCATGATAAATGTGATAGTGTTGTCCCTCTTAATGAACAAGCTAGTGTCAGAATATGAGGAAGTAAAACCGAGAGAAAGAATGGCATTGTAAAAAGCTTTATACTAGGCTCAAGGAGCCTATTTTAAACCAGAGAGTGATCTTTTTAGTTTACAAACATGTGGAGGTTTAGCTTAATCCATGAAACCAGAAGGCTGCACCATGTAAACATCTTTTTTGAGATAACTATGCAAAAAAGCATTGCTTACATCTAGTTGATGAATAAACAAATCATAATTGACAACAACAATAGACAACAAAATCCTAAAATGTAGTTTGCTTGGCTACAGGACTGAAGGTCTATGAAAAATCAAGGTCTTCCTATTGATGAAACCCCTTAGCCATAAGCATAGCCTTGTACTTTTCTATAGTGTCATCAGTCCTATGTTTAATTTTGAAAATCCACTTACATCCAACTAAGATGTATTGAGGATTGGGAGGAACCAAATCCCAAGTTCCAGTAGTTTGAAGAGCTTGAATCTCATCATGCATTGTTGTCTTCCAATGAGGATTCTTAGAAGCCTGTAGGTAAGTGGTAGGAGTAGGTGGAAGTTTAGTGAGATGATCTACTATGGAGAAAAGATGATGCTTTATTGTAGTAAACACTTTTGGTTTGAAAATGCCTAACTTTGCTCCTGTAGTCATAGGATGATGATTAACTGGAATGTGAGATGATTTTTGCATTGGGAGCACTAGTTATTGAGAGACAAATGACTGTGAATCTTGGGATTCGTGAGAAGTACCTTGAGGAGAACACTGAGAATTACAATATGATTGCTGAAAAGATGATGAGGTAGTGGACAATGTATTTACTGGAGGCAGTGGTTGAATAGGTATTGTAAATGGCAGACAAGTTGTAGAAGTCAAAAACTACATGTCTGGAAACATACACTCTGTTTGTAGTTGGATTAAGACACATATAGCCATTGTGATTGAGACTATACCCCTAAAACACACAAAGTTTGCTCTTTGTATCTAGCTTATGTTGTGCATAAGGCTGCAACCAAGGATAACATGCACAATTAAAAGTTTTCAAAGTATGATACATAAGGGAAGCTTTGAACAATAATTCCCAAGGACTGATATGAGATCATTGATGAGGTAATTTGTTGATGATATACACAGCTGTTTGAAAAACATCTACCCAAAATTTAAATGGCAACCCACTATGAAACAATAAGTTTCTACCCATATCAACTACATGTCTATGTTTTCTCTCTACACACCCATTTTGTTCAGGGGTGTAAGGGCAACTGAGTTAATGTGTAATGCCTTGAGTATTAAGAAAAGTTTGTAACTCATTTATAAGGAATTCGCCCCCTGAATCAAAACTTAAACATTGAAGTTTGCTTGTAAACAAATTCTGAACTTTAAGAACAAAGGTCTTAAGCACAGAGCATACATCAGATTTGTAGTGAAGTGGATAAAGCCAACTATACTTGGTAAAGTCATTAACCAAAATGAGATAGTATATATAACCAGTACATGAGGAAGTAGGAGAATGACCTCATACATCAACATGAACAATATTAAATGGCCTAGTGGAAGTACAAGGCAAACCAGAAAATGGTAATCTAGAGGCCTTCCCCAATTGACACTCAGAACATATAGACTGTTTATTCAAAGTACCAACTACTGGTAATTGACCTTTATTTAAAACTTTAGAAAGAATTACACTAGAAGGATGTCCAAGCCTATATACCAGACATGAATATCAGCTTTAGCAATCATCAAAGCTTGTGGAGATATAACAATGCCAGAAACACCATTGGAAACATTCCAGTAGATTGGATATAATCCTCATTCATTAGGGCTCTGGAATAGCATCTTCCCAATGCTTAGATCCTTTACGTAAAATCCAAATGGATCAAAGGTCAATGAGCACCAATTATCATATACAAATTTATAAATTGAGAGCAAATTATGTAATGCTTGAGGCATAAGTAACACATTATGCAGTTTAAACACAACATTAGAAGTTCAAATTAAGGCATATCCAGTGTGAGAGATACACAAAACTTTACCATCACCCATGAATAACTACTCAGTGCGGGTGTAGGGAATTGCAGAATTAAGAGCTGCAGGATCTGGTGTAACATGATGTGTAGCACCACTGTTAGTGAGCTAATAGCTTGGAGCAGTCATTTGAGAACCAGCTATAGCATTCATTCCCATGGGAGAATTGTGAGAAAGTTGAGCTGCAAATTGTGTAAGACGACCACAAGATATAGCAGAATGTCCGTGTTGATTGCATAACTGGTAAGGAATGGATTTATCAGGATGAAAATTGCCCTGAGAATTGCCAGAAAAATTTGAGCGTGAAGGAAAAGGTCAAAGAACACTTCAAAAATTGTTGTTATTGTTACGACTAGCTCCAAAATTTCGATTTGGATTGTAACGATTCTAATTCTGATAACGTCCATGAAAATTGCCTTTATTGGATGAGCCTTGCTATCCACTGTAAGCATGAAAAGGCGAAAAAGAAGATGAGGATCTTGTTTTGCGCTTTTGCAGAGATATTTCCTTGCTCATAAGAAGACCATGAAACTCATTAATGTTAACAAATATAGTTATGGTTTCAATTGAGTCAACAAAGGATTCATCATCATCAGGTAAACTAGCAAGTGTATAAGCAACAAGATCAGAATCAGAAATCGGTTCACCAGCAGCTGCTAATTTGTCTGAAATATCTTTGATTGAATTCAGGAAATCAATCATTGTTAAATTGTCTGAATCTTGGCACAAAGGCTATGGATATGAGTGCGAAAAGCACCAATAAATCGATGTTCAAGAGATTGCCATAAAGATCGAGAATCAGCCATTCCAATCGTCAGAAGAAGAAGATCTTCGGCAAGTGTTGAATTTATCTAGATCATTAGGATTTGATCTCGTTCGCACTAGATCTTATAAGCAGGATTAGTAATTCGAGATCCAGAGGAATCATAGAGACATACGGGAGGACAAACATAATCTCCATTAAAAAAAGCTTGTAGCGTTTCAACATAGGCATGAACAAGTTGCGCCAGGTGATGTAGTTTTGCCAATTTAGCTTAGTCGGTACCATGCTGGCAATATTCTGAACCGTGATAGAAGCCAGAAAAATCGATGAGGAATTAGAAGCATCTTCAAGATGATGAAGACCAGAAGAGGTGACCGGAGAGGAAGAGTCAATAGAGTTCATGGCAGTAGACATCGCAATTTGGCAGAAAGATTTACGAAAATAGGAAAGAAAATTAGGTAAGACCTGTTTGACATATGAGAAAATTGCAGAAAATCGAAAGCGAATGATCAATTCGTCGCTAAACTATAACAGCGATACCATGTAGAAATCTAATATCTTGTAATAATCAAGAGATTGAGAGAGAAAAAGATAAATTGTAGAGAAAGAATGAATATGTGAAGAATGATTCTCATTAGCTTTCACGATACAATTTACAAATGATATAGACATATAAATAACTGTCTATTGCCTAGTCACCAGTCTTACATAACAATTTTATCTACTAATTACTTAACCACTAAGGTAAGTACTAATCTGGTGCCTTGAGTGCACTGTGATATGGTAATCATCTATTACCTTTAACAATGTAACTATTATGCTGAGTCGTAACTCAACTGCCATCCTTTTTGTTTGTTCTCGTCATAGGGTCAATCAAAGTAATCATGCACTTTACTTTAAGAAACCCAAATGCTCTATTTCTTAATAACTTCATGTATACGTGTTTTGACAAAAAAAAAATTGTAATGTATCGTGCATGTGGGTATATACATAATCGTATTTCGTTATGGATCTCTCAAATAAGTTTATTTGAATAATTTTTTTGTTAACCCTCAAAACTAGGAGTTCAATTTAAGGTGGGTGTGGTAACAACAAGATGTGAGTGTTTCACAAGAAAGAATGTGCTACGTTCACTGGAGAATATGTTATATATTTGTTATGAGTTACAAGGGTGCTCAATACAAATAGTAAAAGCTTTTTCCCTTCAATTTGATCTCTTTTAAAGGGTATTCCTTCCCTTTCTATAGGTCCGAAGTGAGCCCAAAAAGTCTTGAGCCTTTACGTCTCACACTGTCTTACTTAGTAAATGAATTGTACTAGTAGACTGTGTTGCAGGCTAACTCTACGTTGTGTGATCGACACACAGAGAAAAAGTAACGTTCGAACAAGGTTATTCGCTTGGTTTCCACATCGACAACCCCTCAAGCACATCGCTCATTTGAAAATGGTTGGAATGCAACCTTTCATAGTCTTCGTTTTGTGTTAGTGACTGACATTGGCTGGGGCCATTTAGACACACTTGTCTTGAACTCCGTTCCATACAGCAGTGAAGTCCACCAACTGGTCAGAGTGGTTGGAAAGTACTTTAAGTTGGACTCTCATTCCTTTTGTTGGTGGTAAAAAGCATTCCTTGACTCAAGCAGTATATGGCAATGCCCTTCAGCTCTCCTCAATTGGGTGTTAGGTGATTAGCGCTATTGGGTTATTTTATGAAGGAAAAAGGAAGACCACATTGACTTCTCATGAAGGTGGGTGTCGTTGGTGGTTCTAGAATAAAAAGGTTTGGGAGGTTGTCTCAGTGGGTGGAAGGAGAGTGAATGTTTTGTTTCTTTGCTTTGGTGTCGTCACAAAGTTCAAAATTTTCCGTATTTATTTTGTGTGTGTCTTTCATTGATTGACACGTGTTAACAAAATAAATCATTTTTAACTTTGTTGCCACAAAGTCACACACAAAATGAGTGCAGAAGATTTGATCTCACGTGAGTGGAGAACAACATTGTTTGAGCTGTTCAAAATACGACGAAAACAGGAAGATTGAAAACAATTAAACCTAGCTACAAGGACGTTTGATACTTTCACACCTTAAAAGGGGCAAAAGCCTATAAAATTTAAAAACAAAGGCAAAAATCTTTTGGGGGCCTCTCAAAAAAGGCATTTTTCCAAATGCCTTATATTTTAGGGAGTTTTAACGAAACACTCTCGGTACTATTCACTTTTAACGAAAATGACATTTTTACTCTAAAAAGTCACTCATGGTATGTCACATCTCAGTCTCAACTTCGCCGTAGCACGATATTGTCCGCTTTATGCCCCGACCACACCCTCACGGTTTTGTTTCTGGGAACTCACACGAGAACTTCCCAGTGGGTCACTCATCCTAGGAATGTTCTTGCCCAATCTCGCTTAACTTCGGAGTTCCGATGGAATCCGAAGCCAGTAAGTTCCCAAAAGGTCTCATGCTATATGAAGGTGGGCATATACATATAAGACACATCACCTCCTCTCTGTTGGTCAATGTGGGATGTTACAATCCATCCCCTTTAGGGGCCCGACTTCCTCATCAACACACTCGCACCACACAGCATAGTGGCTCTGATACCATTATGTCACATTCCAGACCAACTCCGTTGTAACACGATATTGTCCGCTTTGGGTCCCAACCACGCCCTCACAGTTTTGTTTCTGGGAACTCACACGAGAACTTCCCGGTGAGGCACCCATCATAGGAATGCTTTCGTCCAATCTCGCTTAACTTTGGAGTTACGATGGAATCCGAAGCCAGGGAGTTCCCAAAAGGTCTCGTGCTATATGGAGATGGGCATGTACATATAAGGCACATCACCCCCTCTCCGTTGGTCGATATAGGATGCTACATGGTACTAGTCACTTACAACACATTTTTGTAATTTTGATTAAAACTTAAAATTTTCAAACCATTTTCATTAATTTTCCTATATTTTAATGGGTCAATAAAGGATCATGTGCTAACATTATTATTGGGCTCAATCCTCAATGTATTTTCTTATCCAATTGGCTATCTTTAAATCTCGTTTGGCAAATACGATTATATGGGAATAGATAACTCTCAAGTTTTATGGTATATCGTAGGTAAAAGTGAATGATTTTTTATATAGAGGTAATTAGAAGAGGATTCGACATGAATAAAACTATCCCTTCTAATCCTACCATATTGGAGAAGATTGGAATGGATGAGTTTTCTTCGTGAATCTCATTAAAACCAATCACTTACAAGTAAAGAAAAATATATTATTAAACCATAATATTAAAAGGCGACAAATTTAAATGCAAAAAGATGGATCATATGTTAATGAGATTAAAAGGACGCATCACCTACAATACCTGCGGCCAATAATTTGATTTGAAAATTTTCAACATATATGCACAAATAACAAATTACGACTTCAAAATTATTGATCATCTTAATACTGACATATATAAAGGTGAGTGCACACTTCCCTTTAAAATTGGGGTGAATCATAAGATTCTTAAAAGTGATAGTGGTCAAGAGCTAGCAAGATTAATTATTAGTTGATGAAAGTGTATAGGAAAGTTGATGCCAATCGACAGCTCCCTTGCATTTGTGTTGAGCAAAGGTCGGCAGGCCCATTCCCATCCCTTTGATTGATTAACTTGATTCTGACAACTATCGACTCGAATGTAGATTATTCACCAAACACGCAATTAGCAACGTTGCGCAATTTGGGAGGGGTAATGTTAGAATACCAATTAATAAGTCACTAATCTATACTATTATTAAGAAAATCTTCCTTGTCAACTTTTTTTTCTATTTTGCTCTCACTTTTGATACACACTATTGACAAAAGGAGGGCAAAATAGTAATTTTATACCTTTTGACAAAATGACAATCGTATCCCTATTTTTCTTATTTTACCCTCTTTTTATACTTATTTTTCCTATTTTACCCTCACGTTTGATACACAATATTTACATAAGAAGGAGAAAACAATAATTATGTAATATTAAAAAAAATATGCACTTATTAAGAGAAATTGTTCACACATACAAAGTGAAAAATTTAATGCACATATGAAACTATCAAATTTAGTTAATTACTGAAAAATTTAGAGGATGGTTGAAGTAAAAAATGTGAACATGTTTACTCTTATCGTGACGTCCACTATATGGCGTTGTGTTCTTAAATTAGGATGTCATAGTGACATACGACATACGCATTCCTTATAAAAGAGTGATGCCTTATGCCCACGAGTGTCGTACCAACATGCAAACCCTATTCCTTTATGCGAAAATCTTAACCACTAAATTCACTATAAATGATGTGGATTTAATTAATCTCATTAAGTGAATTGAATAGTTAAAATTTGTCTACATGCATGTAAATGTACGGATGGTAAATGTAGAGACTCATGATCCATTATTTAATGCGAAAATTACAGCATAGTGCTGCCCTAAACATGAATTTCGCATAAAATTGACCACGTGTAATTTTGCTGAAGTATTACTATTTGGATCATATTTACTTATATCTTAATATCACTACAACGGAGCAGCGTGCATCTAAACAACAAAACCATGCATAGCTACTATATAATCAACTAGATTGGACTTATATGTTTCCTTCCAAAGAGGGTGCTTAATCAATTAATATAGCTAGATGGATATATGCAGTTACTAGCTATGTACCACACACAGACACACACAGAGGGTGAAATCATTAGAGTGGTAATTTTTTCGTGTGATTGAACTAATAATTGAACTGGTAACAACATTTAAGTGTGGTGGATTCGCGATGGGCATATCAAACAACCATGCAACATTTGACGGTATAAGCTTCAGACTGTTCTTGGACAATCTGGCTGCCCTGGCTGCGAACAGGCCCTTGGCAGTCATCATTTACAATGACGTCAGATATTAGCCGCTCACACGGGCAAAGCCACAAAGGGACAAGGAGGGATAGCCGCCCCTCCACTCACCGGAAATGAAGCCCAAGAGCGAGTACCCACCCCTCATCTCGCCGAAAATGAAGCCTTGTTTTTTGCTGCAGCTGCACAAACACTGCACAAACGCTGGCGAGCCACAGAGACGCAAGGAGGTGTGGTCGCACCTCCGATCATCGGAACTCGTCTCTAAGAGTGATAAGTTGCCCCTCTGGACGTCTGATTCCTCTGAACCTGCACTGAAATAGTGAAATTTTCAGACATCTTCTCATGAGGAACAAGAATGGTAGTATATTTCAGTTCATTGGCTTTAATAGGAACGATGTTGTTACGTTTATTGGCTTTAAGAGGAACAGAGTCGTAATGTTTATTGGCTTTAATGGAACAGTGTCGTTTCGGGTATAGGCTTTTGACTTAGTTATATCTACAGTCCACATAAAACTGGTTCGGCCCAAAAATGATATTCTTTCTATCTACTTGAACTATCACTTATATCATCTCTTTAATAGATATGAGACTCGCGACTTTACCTCTGTAAGAGTTGCCCTTAAACACCAACACACGGCCCTTACCAACTCACATGACCAAGACCATATCGCAGCTAACACGGCCACCATCACTCACAAACGGATCGCCTGCTAGGGCACATCAAAAATTGGCTAATTGCTTTCATATACATATTTGGATGAGGATTTTCTAAGTTCCAAAGGAATGATGCCAAGTTATTAGGGAAAGTACCACAAAATATGAACAACATTGCAACTGGTTTATATTGACAAATTATGAACGATATTAATATTATTTACTATCTAAAATGATGTGATTATCGATATTTTTTGGGACCTTTTACCTTCTAAAATTCAGCCTTTCCTTCCGAAAATTTATGACTTCGCCACTGGCCACTCGATCCCCCACCTTCACCCACCCTGAGTTACAAGAGCTCAAGAAAATCTCCACCCTGGAGCGCTAGCAACAGGGTTGAGCTTGAGGTAGGCGGCCAGCCAAGAGTCAAGACACACACCATACGGTGTTTGAAGCCACCCAGGGGAAGCTTGACTTCAAGATCTTCCGGCTGACTGCCGGTGACATCACTTACCTCAGAGAAAAAGTATTTTTAGTGTTCTTGTTTTTCTTGGTTTTCCCAGCCACGTGGAAGCCTAAGAAAGAGAGTCGTAGGAGACTCGCTTTTTGAACATATCTTGCTAGCATTTTTATTGATTTTATAATAAATTCTTATTTCATTCACAAAAAAGCTACAATTAAAATGAATTGTTATTAGCACTCCAAAAATCACATTCTACTTTTCAAACTTCCTATATTATGAAAGAAAAATACACTTGCAAGAAGTGTAAAATAAGATGTTTAAAGTATCAATAACATTTCCCTTAAAAGAAGTGAACAATTAATATTGGACAATACCTGTGTATATTATGAATATTTTGATCCATATGGTCTTAGATAGACAATTACACACGACATTTTTGTATTTAGAACAATTCATTCCTTGGAGCAAAAAGACAAACACTTTATTATTTACTTAAATAATCAGCTTTTAGTCCGAGCCACACAAGCACGTTGATAGCTAGTTGTTGCAGTTCTTGGAAAGAAAAGTATGTATTGTCAAACAAGCATGTCGAAATGCTATACCAGTTGTGCGTACACATCGATGGACTAGCTCCCCAACCAGCTACCTAAATTATTTTTATTAATTACTATAGTTGTAGTACTACAGCAGCAGCGGTAGTAGTAGTAGTATATATAATCATTATTTTTGCGGACTACATATATCTCTTTATCGTTTAATTTCGACAACGTGATCTATAGATTATATACCCTTACTTATTATCAAAGTTATCTTCTCCTTCCACCGGAGCCGCCCTCCCTTTGGCAGTTAAAATAGACGACAGACACCGGTAATCCAAGATTATAAAGCTCGGCGAAGTCTCTGGTATTGAAGTTCTGGCGCCATCCCGGAGCATACACCGTTTGCCTACCCAATTGGCGAAACACCACCAAAACAAAGCGATGAATCCCCACTGTTGGCCGTGGACTTTCATAACACACTATCTCTTGCCCTGCATGATCAATATATATGGGTTTCATTATCAGTGTTCATGCTTGAATATAAGGGTTCCTTCATGGCAGACAATTAGGGTTTGGGTAAAATTATTACCCTGGGAGATCCTAGCTAATAACAAAGCCTTCTCCTGAAAAGACCTTTACCACAGAGCTTATAGGCCCAAAGGGACATTTGCTACTGGAAAAAAAAAGGGTGTGCTATCCACAGATCCCATTTTATTTCTCACACACTCCTTGATAATTTATGTCTGTTAATTTTCTTCAAAGTGAATTTAGGGTTTAGGTTTTAGAATAATATATTTGGCAATGGAGAGTAACCTAACTTACCTATAAATTCATGCAATGTCTTTTCTTTCGTATCAATGTATGATTCATTCTCAACACACCCTCTCAAGCGTGACAAATTTTTCAAGCTTAACCCATAAACAACACAACGGGATAACGTGGAGTACGTGTGGCCTTTTGGCTTCACACGTGGAACAACCTATTCTGATACTATGAAGAAAGTTGAGATTTCATCATAAAACCAATTGACAAAATAAGGAGTAATCCAACTTATTTATAAGCTCATGCAATGTCCTTCATCAAATTAATGTGTGATTAATTCTTAACATAATATAGGGTTTATGATTAAGATATGTGGGCTTGTTTATTGTTAACAATACAACAAAATTAATGGTTAGAAATAAAAAAGTATAATTACAAAAGATTCCTCTAAAATAAACATAAATAAGAAAGAACCACATATAGTCAAATTTCAAAGCTGATCTGAAGATGCAGTAGAGACAACTAACCGAAGCTTGCCGCAGTAGTTGCTGGAATATCGGTAACCAACCTGAAACATTCGTGCAATCAGAAGTATCAGTACTACACTCCTTCCCCACTCTTGAAAGATAAACGCATAAAGAAGAAGTTGAAACCTCGCTGGCAAATTACTCTTCGTACTGTATTAAGAAGTGAGTTAAGCTTAAGGAAAGATATACATATCCCTGTGCAGAGAGAGAGAGAGAGAGAGAGAGAGAGCGCTACAGGATACACACCAATGCAAATATTCCTTTAGGTTGGGGTCACTTGGGCTGGGTGCATCAGGATCCACCATGACCTGCAATTAATGGAGTTAATTAATGAAACCCGTGCATGTTAATTTCATATATTCTCAATTCTGTATGTATGTATATATATGTGATGGATGGAAGATAGAAACTTACCAGAGTGTAGAAAGTCCTGAGATCGTCTCCACCAATATCAGCTCTAGGTTGTTGGACAACTTCAGAAGGTTTGAGCTCACAACCATTGTTAACCTCCTTAGTACCGTAGGTCACCCTCAGAGAAACAGACCTTGTGAAGGGGTCTAAAACATCACCAACCACTCGTCCAACAACAAGGGGGTCCCTATCCCTAGGCATTTTCTTTCTTTCTTTTGGAGAGAGAGAGACGGAGAGAGAGAGAGAGGGTACTTGTACTACTAGCTATCTGGCCAGATCTATGTGTATATGTATATGTAGCTAAAACTCAAAAGTATCCAGGTAAGTTGTGACTTTAGATATTGAGAGTTTGGTGATCAAAATCAACTATTTATATTCTGTTGCATTGCATGTTATATTGCTATTTTCCCGGTTAGCTTTTGTTTCTGGGCACTCAATGAAAGATTCTGCTCCGGCCATATATCAATCGCTCTTTCCTTTTTGCATTTTGCTCTCTTGATATTTTTGTTATGTTCTTTGATTTCTTACTAAATTCCTCTGATACGAAAACACGGGAATTGGCGATTGGCGATTGGCGATATGCCCTTACTCTTTCATCCACTGTAAAGTCAAGTAGGACCACCAGTTTTTATTCCCATTTGATCAGTTTATGCGTTGTCGGTCCAAAAGCTCCCTCATCATCGTACACCTTGTTAAAATCTTCTCTTTCCCTCCCAAAGAAAGAAAAATCTATAAAGTTATCATTTAATTTCCAGATACATACATGTATATACACTAAAACTAACAACAGTTTATTTAGTCAAAGTATATAGAGGAAAGTTTTGCATTATTATTTTAGACTTTAGATTGTATTAGGTTAGGCTTGTTTAAGAAATTGAGATTTTACCATAAAACTACTAGACAATATGATAAGTAAATTAATTTACTTATAAATCCATGCAAATGAGACATTTTTCAATGTGCCGAGAACACTGCCTCATGCACCAAGTGTCATAATACAAAGTTCATTCTCTCATCAATGTATATTCATTCTCAATACTTATTGTCTCCCTTAATTTATTGTACTTTTAATTTTTATTTTATTAATGTATTTACAACAATGTCTTTTCATGAAAGAAATGTAGGATTGAATTTGACGAAACCAGATCCCCACCTGAGCATAGGGTGGAGATGTTGAGAGTTGTCCCATATCGGTAAGAGACCAGGTTTGCTATGTGCTTATATAGTTTTGGGTTACTCCTCATATTGGTTTTATGATGGAACCCCAATTTCATCATTGTATCATAGCGGGTTGTCTTCGTGTGAAGCCAAACGGCCACACGCGCTCCATGTCACCTAGTTGTTGTCTACGTGTAGGCTTGAAAATCCGCCACATGTGCGGGGGAGTGTTGAGAGTTGTCCCACATTGGTGAGGGACTAGGTTTGTTATGTGTTTATATAGTCTTGGATTACTCCCCATATTGCCAATTAGTTTTATGGTGGAACCTCAATTTCATCAAGGGATCCTCCTGACCGGGCCATCTAGGCTATTGAAATTTGATCTAACAGCTACAATAATTATAACTTTTAGAGGGTCCCCTTGTTTGTAGCCGTTAGATCAAATTTCAATAGTCCAGATGACCCGGTCAGGAGGATTCCCACCCTATGCTCAGGAGGGGATCCGGTTCCGGATTTGACATCGTTTTTTAATTAAAAAAAATATTACTTTAGATTTTCTATGTTAAACTTCATGGAAAAGGATTATCCGGTTCCGGATTTGACATCGTTTTTTAATTAAAAAAATATTACTTTAGATTTTCTATGTTAAACTTCATGGAAAAGGATTATCGCAAGATACTTTTTCAAGGGATCCTAGAGATCTCGTAATTATGTTCGTTTATAGTAAATTATGCAGTCATAAATCATTTAAAATTCAAATATAAATAGTACTTAATGAAAACTGACTACACGATATACGATGAACGAACATAATTACTGGATCTCTATGATCCTAGAAAAATGATCTGACAAGGATCCTTTTCCAAACTTCATATCCATTCACAATAAAGAATTTATAGTTGCATAAAAGCATTCTTCTACAAATAAGCTACACACTACTAAAACAAATTACTAATATTAGTCTAGCTGATTCCGTATGAAAAGGTAGAGAGATTAGGAGGGTAGAGAATCCTTCTTCTTTGCCTACTCAATTGCTGACATCACTAGAGATGCTATTACCAGCAGGCATCCTAATTCCTCATTCATGTAAAATGGTAATGGATTACGTCATTGGCCGGCCAGCCATTGACAAGATATATATGCTCAGGTTCAACAGCGAAGGACAGAAAACCACTCTGTATTAAGGACTTGGATTGTCTACCCTCTCATTTCGGTGCCCTTCTCGTGCCCTTCTGTTTGTGTGGTCACGGTTAAGCCACGTCAACGTTTTATATTACTATTTCTTTTTGTTTTATTATTTTTATAAAAAAATAATATAAAATGTTGACGTGGCTTAACCGTGACCACACAAAACAGGAGGACACGAGAAGGGCACCGAAATGGAAGGGCAGACAATCCAAGTTCCTGTATTAATGTATATATGCACTATTTACAGTCGGTGTAATTACGACCAGAATAGATAGACCATGACTCGTACGTGAGTGATGAGTGTACTATGTGCCTGCTGCGCGCTACTAACCAACCACGCACTTAAAAGTCACTGTCTACACATCATCACACACTGTCTGTCCTCGTTAACTTGAACTAGCACATTACACCCCACTACATATGCTTGTTTGTTTGGTCCATGGAAGGCCCACCCTAGCTAGCTAGTTGCGTCTTCATCACTTAACCAATATTTGCATGCCCTCATCAACTTTTCTTTTCTTTTCTTTTCTTTTACTGCTAATGTGTTATACATACTACATAATTAATGCATATATTGTTTACACACATCAACAACTCAAAAATAGCAGGCGAGTTCTAATATTTGATTTACTGTGTATTTGTTTATTTATTTTCTCCCTATCCAATTGAGAGATCCTCTCATCTAATTAAGTTTCAGTCTAAATTGTCTCACCGTAGATCTCTGCTTTTGGCCTTGGACTTGGCGATAATCCTGAGTATATATACAATCCATCTAAGACTCTTCCCTTTCTTCCCTCTCATACTTCTCGTGTGTATATTGTTTGGTTTTACATTATTAAAGAGAACTTTAATTGTGGTCAATCTCTTGCTAAAAGCTATTGAGGAAAGCCTTTGTGTGTGTGTGTGTGTGTGTTTTTTTTTTAATTTATCTGTTTCTATGCTTGACAAAGATTATAGGAGAAAACTCGATATTTGTTGGGTGATAATGAAAGAGAGAGACAGACTAGCGCTGGGTACATGTGCGATTTTTATTCTGGAATTTCAGTGATTAAGTCAGGGCATTATGTGTATGGAAAATGAATTTCCCATTCCCTCCTTTCGAAATTCAAATACCACCTATAACTAAGGGATCAAGTTCCTCAAAAAATGAGGAATTGAATTTCTAAACTTTTGAAGGTCTCACCATTCTTTTGATTCCTTAAAATTTAGTAAACACACGAGTGGTTTATGATTGAATTTTTTTTTTTTTTATATTTTAATTCTGACTATGAGTACTTAAACATGCCATATATGAATGAGGTATTTGTTGATTTGCCCTTGAACTTGTATAGAGCTGCCAATTTCCCCGCTGAACTTTAATTTTAGCCGTTTATACTATTGAACATTTTTAATTAGTCAAATTGCCTCTTGAACTTTAATTTTAGCCGATTATCCCCTGAACTTTTGTAAATAGCCAATTCCCCCCCCCCTTGGCGTTAGATTTTAAAAACTTTCATTCAATTTTTCGTCCATCCAATTTTTCATCATTTTTCCCTCATACAGTTGTCATGTGTTGTTTTCGTGATTAAGATGGATGGAAAACTTGATGAAATTTTTTAAAAGTGATACTTTGGATGCGGTCCATAATCCTTAACATTATTTGATTAAAACCTTAATAATATTCAAACTTTGATCAAAGTCCCTTGACTTTGTACACCTTATTATATTACTATTAATATTTTTATAGTTTTGACATTAATTGTTTGATATTTTATGAGATTTATAATCCTATAAATTTAAAATCCCTCATTATAATCCTATTAGAAACGGTTACAAAAAAAAAATCAAACATTTTGATTTAATAAATGGATAAAAACTATGTAAAAATAAGAAATAATAAATGGCAAAAGAATGTATCCATAGTGTTAAAAAAATGGGGTGTGATATCCACACACCCCATTTTACTTTTCACACACTTCTAATTTTCGACTGTCAGATCGGATGAATTGAAGAAGATCAACAGACATAAATTAACAAGGGGTGTGTGGATAGCACACCCCAAAAAAATAAGTACATTTCACATATAACAAAGTGGTACATTAATAAAGAAGAATGGGTACATTATAAAACTAAAAAGATAATACTACAAATGAATTGTTAGGGTACAAGTAAAAGATTAAAAAATTATGAGTACAAATGAATTTAAAAAAAATAGAGGTGCTAAAATAAATTAATACATGGGTACAAAATAAAATACTACAAATTTTAAAAAAATGTTGCAAATTAAAAGTGGGTACAAACTAAAAATATAAATATATAATACAAAGTTTAGGCATAAAACATAAATATACCATATGTAATTTTTCTATCACTGATTAAATATACAATGTCACGTGACGGTATACACATGGGTACACATGGGTATTGTTACATCTCGGCCCGGGCCCCCACCACATCCCAGGCTCGACTCCATCGTAGCACGATATTATCCGCTTTGAGCCCCGACCACGCCCTCACGGTTTTGTTTCTGGAAACTCACACAAGAACTTCCCAGTGGGTCACCCATTCTGGGAATAGTCTCGTGCGAACTCGCTTAATTTTGGAGTTTCGATGGAACCCAAAGCCAGTGAGCTCCCAAAAGGCCTCGTGCTAGGTAAAGATGAGAATATACATATAAGGCTTACAGGATCCACTCCCATAGGCAATGTGGGATCTAACAATCCACCCCCCTTAGGGGCCCGACGTCTTCGTCGGCACATATCCGGCCAGGGATTGGCTATGATACCAAATTGTCACATCCCCGCTTGGGCCCTCACCATATTCCGGGCTCGACTCCACCGTAGCACGATATTATCCGCTTTGGGCCCCGACCACGCCCTCACGGTTTTGTTTTTGGGAACTTACACAAGAACTTCTCAACGGGTCACCCATAATGGAAATGCTCTCGTGTGAACTCGCTTAACTTCGGAGTTCCGATGAAACCCGAAGCCAGTGAGCTCCCAAAAGGCCTCGTACTAGGTAGAGATGAGAATATACATATAAGGCTTACAAGATCTACTCCCATATGAGATGCGGACCGAGCTCGACTCCACCGTAGCACGATATTGTCCGCTTTGGGCCCCGACCAAGTCTTCATGGTTTTGTTTCTGGAAACTCACACGAGAACTTCTCAATAGGTCACCCATCTTGGGAATGTTTTCGTGCGAACTCGCTTAACTTCGAAGTTCCGATGGAACCCGAAGCCAGTAAGCTTCCAAAAGGCCTCGTGCTGGGTAAAGATGAGAATATACATATAAGGCTTACATGATTCACTACCTTCGGTGATATGGAATTTAACAATCCACCCCCTTAGGGGCCCGACGTCCTCGTCGGCACACATCCGGTCAGGGATTGGCTCTGATACCAAATTGTCACATCTCGGCCCGGGCCCTCACCCCATCCTGGGCTCGACTCCACCATAGCACGATATTGTCAGCTTTTGGCCCCGACCACGTCCTCACGGTTTTTGTTTCTGAGAACTCATACGAGTAGAACTTCCCAATGGTCACCCATCATGTGAATGCTCTGGCCCCATTCTGGCTTAACTTCGGATTTCCTACAGAACCGAAGTCAGTGAGCTCCTAAAAAGCCTCGCGCTAGGTAAAGATTGTTAGAAATATGCCCTGAAAGTCAATCTTTGGAAGAAACATTTCAGGACAAATGAATCGATGTATGGATGACTCTTATACATCAAATGGCAAAGATACTAATTAGGACTATCTCAATAAATGATATATGTCCTTATTAATGAATCCATGGACAATAGATCGATTGAAGAAGTAATCTAATGATGTTAGACTACAGAGACCTTCTTCACATAACCATTATGTCCAAAAAGGTTTCTGGTCATTGGATTGTCGGAGGGACATTGACAATGCTTAGACCGGTACATACTGTGTCCACTTCAAATGGAAGAATGGAAAGTCTCATCCCATTTGTGTAGTGACACTAAGACAAGTATGTAGGTGCTCATTAAGGGAATGAGTTCACTGAACACAATCGAACGAGAGTAGTTGCATGAAGGTCTACTCACATGTCAAGCAAGTAACTCTAATGGTTGGAATAATGTAAGTAGTCCTTTGACCTGAGGCATCGTTGTTGTCTTGTGGCTAAGTACTTAATCTTTGATTATGTCAAAGTCACCCCATTCGCGGATGTCCACGGCATAATTGGGGTTAAGCCACTTAGTCATGAAGGCAAGTGAATGCGCAACAAGGAATCTCTAATTCTCAATTAGAGATGAAGAATACTCTAAGATATGATTCGGGAATCTTCGGCCGAAGTATCGAGCGTAATAAAGGAAAACGTTCCTATACGACTCAAATGAATCATATAAGAAGGAATAATCACATTAGGGGTTTGACATAATATATACATACCCTAGTAATGTGATTGAGAGTATTGTTTTAGAGAAAGATCGAATTACATTGTAATTCCAACTGAATAGGTTCTCCAGACAACTTATACATTAGCTTGGGTAGCTATGACATATAGTTAGATGTCACTCATAGCTTGTGAGTTCTTCTAGATAATTAAATGTAGTCATCAAAGAAGAAAGGTGAATTAAAAGGAAGTTTTTAATTCACTAAGTGATTGGATTAAATATAATCAATTGGATTGATGTCAATCACCTCACTGCCTTGCTAATTAGAACCTAAAATGATTGTACACCGATACACTCTTGTAGTGAGTAATTAATGGATGATGGAAATAATTAATTGGATTAATTAAGTGTTGTGATTAATTTAGAAAGTCTAAAGAAATCATAAAAGCGATAAAATATCGTTTTGGGCTTAAAGAAACGTTCGGGTTTAATTGGGCCCATTGGGCCTAAACCCATTGGGCTTTTATTCAAGCATTGGATGACTAGAAATGAATAAAAGCCCAAAGCCCAAACCAACACAAAGGGGCCGGCCCTTTAAAGTGGAGAGGGAGAGATATTTAGTCAAGTTGTTGACTAGGTTTCTTTTTGTCTATATAAGGAACTTTATAGAGATTTAATCCTTAAGGGTTTTTTGTGTGTTTTAAAACAACAAAGAGGCAAAAGAAACATCTCTCTAAAAACCACAAAAGGTCGGCCACCTTGAGGGTTATTTAGCTAACAATCTTTCACCCTTTTGGTTATTCCTCCATCCATCTCACTACACTAGTGGGTGTGGATATTTAGAGGTCTTCTCCTTTGGAGACTAAAGGAGAACCTTGGAGCACTCTTACTAACAAAGTGGAGGAGGCAAGGAGGGAGGCTAGGCTCAAGGACTTCAAGGAGCAAAGGACTTGGAGGTGGTCCATCCTTGGTCTAAAATCAAGATCAAGAGTTATAGATCTATACTTTCACTTAGTTCTTTACTTGAATGTTTTAGATGCATTGTATATAAACCTATGAACCTTGAAAGGGATTTGCATGACTATAGCTTTGATATTATTTGATAAATTGCTTCCGTTGCTCATGTATATAAATTTTGAATTGTATATGCATGCTAGTCATTTAGAAATCCCATGTGTTAAACTCATATTTTTCCCTTCAAAGATGATAATATACATATAAGGCTTACATGATCCACTCCCATAGGCAATGTGAAATCTAACAGGTACAAACACAAATAAAACTTTAAAAAATTGGGCATAAAAAGAAACTAATATATGGTACAAATTAAAAATGAAAAGAAAACTGGTACAAATTAAAAAATATTTGCAAATTAAAAATAGGTACAAACTAGAAATAAAAATATATGATAAAAAATTTAGCCATAAATATAAATATACTAATTGTAACATTTTTAACACTAAATGAATATATTTAAAAATAAAAATGTTTTATTATTCAAATAATTAATGATGTTATTAATACCTAAGGACCTTGATAAAAAATTGAAAATGAATATGATTTTAATCAATGGAGTAACAAAAAATGATGTAAACCTAATTTCCCTTTTTAAAATCTAGCGTCAAGGAGAAATTGACTATTTATAAAAGTTCAGACAGGTAATCGGCTAAAATTAAAGTTCAAGGGGAAAATTGGCTAATTATAAAAGTTCAAGAGTAATCGGCTAAAATTAAAATTTAAGGGAGAAATGTGTGATTCTATACAATTTCAGGGAGCAAATTGATAAATATGCCTATATGAATTGCCTTTCTCTCCCCAGTGATCCGTCTCCATCAGACAAGGATCCTCGCCAGATCCTTTTCCTGTGGATTCGAGGAATCCCGTGATCATGACAGTTTATCGTACATCGTGTGATCAGTTTTCGTTAGGTACTATTTTTATTTAATTTTAAATTTTAAATTTTAAACGATTTATGACCGCACGTTATACGATGAACAATCATGATCACGGGATCCCCCGAATCTCCAAGAAAAGGATATGACGAGGATCCTTTTTCGTCTCGATCGATGTTCCCTGCTCATTTGGACAAGTTCATCTAAAAGGAAAATGACATGTCCATTCATCGTACATCATGCGATCATAAATCATTTGAAATTTAAATTTTAGAATTAAATATAAATAGTACCTAACGAAAACTGACCACTTGATGTACCATAAACGAACACAATTACAAGATTCCCCGAATCCCTAAGAAAAGGATCCAACGAGGATCCTTTTGCCATCTAAAAATCAATGGATCACGTACAATGCATATATTTTCATTACTTTATTTATTCAACTATTCATCTCCGTTTCATTTTTTTCCCATCCTTTTGTAAATGATTATAACCTCTTTTTCAGATGATACTACGGCGATCCTTGATATGTGGGCATATAGCATGCACCCTTTAGGCTTCGGATCCTCTTTATGAGGATTATGAGAATCCTTCAATCATATTCGTTAATCGTACATCGTGCAATCAGTTTTTGTTAGGTACTATTTATATTTAATTTTAAATACAAAAAATTTACAATGATTTATAGGTCTGAATTTAGAGTCTATTTAGTTTAGTGATTGTTTGGTTTTACTTGTTGCATGGAGGTTTTTTGTTTGATTCATGTGAAAACAAGAACCAAATATATGTGTAGAGTTAGATACCAAGTTACCAATGACACGTAATGATGACGTAAAACGGTTAATGGTTACCATTTGCTCTAATATGAATATGGAACAGATTGATATTTTGGTGTGTGCTTGTACCTTTTGGGCATGAGAGAGGGAGAGGATGGGTGTGTGGCAACTGACTCACTAGTCACTACACAGAAAGAGAAAGAAAAGATTCACTGCACAAAGAAATATAGAGAAAGGATGGAATTCATGACTGAGAAGTAAGAGCTAGCTAGCTAATAGACGAAATTGAAGTCTTGAAGGGAAGGGATCATTCATTCCAACCGAAAACGAAAATTAGATACTATTTTATAGAAAAAGGAGAATAAGATAGACATGAGATGAGGTGAGAAGCAAAAGCAAGCTGGACAAAGACTGCTTATCCAAACAAACAAGAAGGAAGAGAGCCAGAGCCAAGGGGATACAGACTCACTTTTATTTCTCCAGATAATAAAGCATTGGTCACCTGAGAACCTTCCCGATACGGAAATTATTCGCTTCTGTGGGCATCTGTGAGGGAGTGTGGTAATCCCCACTTGCCAAGTAAATATTCTTTTTCATACAGCCACGGCCACCGGTCCATCTCCCTTCTCCAGAATAACACCTTCTATGAATTGCGAGTGCATTGCAATCGTGGTGTTCACTGCTAATGAAAATATCATATATGAGATGTAATGATCAGGTCTTTGATCATCACAACTGATATCATCTCATTGAAAAAACAAAAACATAGTCATATTTTGTTATGCCAGAAAAAACTCGATTTTTAAGTTGGAAAGCGAATTGCATCTCAATTCTAGTTTCATGATAAGGTCTTGATCATTGTAACCGGCATAATCTAATTGAACAAAAACAAAAACATAATCATCGTCTGTCCTGTTGAAAAAAAAAACTCAAATTTCATGTTGGGAAGTGAATCACATCACATCTCAATTCTAGTAAATAATTTATAACCAAAATCAAAATGTGACTGAAAATAATATCAAAGTATCTATTAGAATTAAGTCCAAACGTATTACACATAATTCCCAAAGGAACATTATGTTCCTACACCTCACAAAATAAATGTGAAATTAAACAAGTGGTGAGGCCTTATTCATCATAAACATGAACAATTGACCGGACTAAACAAAATGTCACATATACAACCATCTAATCAGAATATATAGATATCTAGAAATTAGTTAAATAAAATGCATGGACATCAAAACCTAATCCTAATTTTCCCAGGAACAAGGACCACTTCCCAGAATATGTCTACTTTCCCACAACTCCCTCTTTGTTAGTCATCATTCATAAGTCCTGGTCACCAGTGCCATCTACCTTGTTAGGCAGTTTTATCAACACTAAAGTGTCGAAGGGGCTTCTTTCCCCGATTGTGCACTTTGGGTTGGCAGAATTCTGTCCTTACGAGAGTAACACTCAACTAAACCAAGTTCTTCCTTATAAATACAAGGGTTGTATCATCTCTTTAACTCAAACATCTTGTTTTTCACTTCTTCTTGATATGTTTTTTTTTTTTTCCGACTTGTTTTAGTCATAACTATTTACTCTAGACGGTACCAAAAATTAAAGATCAAATACTTCTTCAGAAAAAAAGAAAAATACCATCATATTGAAGACGAGCTTATTAACAAGCCACACACACACACAAACACCATTTTGAATATAGAGAAGGATTTAGAAAACTAGAATATCCCTAAGTTTCCGACATGTGACATATATTAGAAAGAGATAATCAAATTTAAATCATATTATTCAATTAAAACAGTTGAAAAAAACCATTTTAGTCACTTATGCTAGTGTAGATTTTCAACTACTCTCTCAACACCAACATATGCAAAAGGGTCATAACTATTTGCATATAGGTATGAACACAAGCTTACTAAGATTTTTATTTCGAATCATTATAGAGGCCCCAAGATCCTTCTACCTTAATCCGACTTCGTGGTGATTGATAGCGTTTTCTGGGTACTCCAATGTTTCTTTGGAATTTGCTCCGACAAAGAAACACGAAAAATTTGACATATGCAAATTCATATGTCAATTCACATAAGATTAACATATCGATTGAAGTTTATTTTTACTTTCAAATTTGAGTACATGACATTTCATTTAAGATTTGATATCTTCGTTGGACAATTAAAAATCTCGATTCCCAAAAAGAGAGTTCCACATTAATTATGCACCTCTCCACTCTCTCTCTCTCTCTCTCTCTCCCTAAAACGTCACTGACTTCCCCCAAAAAAATCCCCTTGTTTTGGTCCATCAATGGCGTGACCTTTTCCATCGATTCCGAACGCAGTTTGAATCAAACAAAGCCTGAAAATCTCGAGATTCCCAGAGAGAAAGTTCCAGAGGAGAAGGAGGAACCCGACTTTGGATAGGTCTAGATCCGAGTTCGGAAGATCCAAGAGGTGATTTTTGAGACGTTGAAATCCAACAAGCCTTGTGGGTGAATGAACTCGTCGAAGGGGATTATTGGGCCCCAGTCAGATTTGATCTTGGCAGAGTAGAAAGAGAATTGAGCAGAGAGAGACGCGAGGGAGTTAGTCCCCGCGAATCCCATGGTTCTCAACGGGTCCCATTAGCGAGGGAGTTAATCCTTGCATGGCCCCCTTAGGGCGTGCGTGTTTGGCATGCCTAATAACACACCAGATAGTATTATTTAATACTATTCGGTGTTTGGTGTCATTCTATGTTAAATTAGCACCGAATTATTTATTCGGTTTTGGCCTATTAAATATGATGTACGTTGGATAATTTATACACTTCAAATCGTCGGTATTAATTAGTCGGGTCGCTGAAAATAAAATCAAGCTGACTCTTTTTCCATCTCTCTTGCTAGTTTTAAATTGTGAAACTCAGTGCCATAAATATTCTTCAATCTCCTTTTGAAGAAGTAGATGAACATGATAATCTTTGATTTTTTGTGCAGCAGTAACTTTAAGAAATAGGAGGAAGAATTACGGACAAAAACAAGTCCAAGATGAATTGAGTTTTTAATCAAGTACTGTACCAAACGCCCGATTAAATAGTCAGTACTATCCGATGACAAATTATCCTATTCGACTGAAATAATCAATATAGTCCGAGCTGCCAAACGAGATCATTTAACTTAGTCTCTCCACTTAACAAACACAAGATAACGTTAATATGTAGTCCATTCCAAAGACTGTTTGTGAGGCCAAACAAATGAACCCTTTGTGGTTTGTGCCTCCGCTCAACCAGGAGTGAGGGAGAAGAAGGGCGTTGGATACTAGAATTCTGAATGTTTGATGGTCAATTTTAGTTAAGTCTTGTTGAGTTAAAAAAAATACAGGTTCTTTTGTTCAAGAAAAAAAAAATACAGGTTTTGATGCCGCGTAGAATAAAGGCTCGTGACCGTTCAGGACCCAAATATTGTCCGTCCCGGCGCGGCAATTCCAGTTACCGCTCAAATGCAATGGCATTCAGGCGCGAAAATCGAAATCCACCCTAAGCGGGAATTTTAAGGCAAACCAATTTGGCGGGAGAAACAAAAATTATGACAAATAGGAAAAAGAAATTTATCCTAAAAAGCAGAAAAAGAGGAAATTAAATCGCTCTTGAAATCATTTTACACTATTTATAGAAAAGAAATTTGTTAGCTCTTGGATAAAAAACTTGTTAATCTATTTATCTAATTGCCGCTCTCTGCCTCCGCTACCGTTGCCTTTTCTTTTCCAGAAAACAAAAAAATCTCAAAAAAGGTTTTTTGTTTGTGAATATTTTTCCAAAAAGCCATTATTTCTCTCTCGTTAGGGTGTCGGAGTCTTATCTCGTTTTTCTTCCTAATCCCCAATCCAATTGACACAAACAGCGCCTTTACCCGTCCTGTCCAAATTCCGTGCGAGTTCGGGATTCGTATCTGTGGATTTCAACTGGGGTTTGACTGAATCGGACTTTTTCTAGCTCTAAGCTTTTAAGAATGATGTGTGAAGTGGCGTTAATCGACGGCGGAGATGACCCGAGCAGCCAGAAATCTACCATCCAAGATCAGGTGAGGAAGACCCAGAAGCGAAAGAGGGCTAGTTTGGACCCAGAATGTTTGGGAGTCGAAGCGAAATGGGCGAAGATTGAATCTTTTCGCAAGCAGCTTGATGGGTTGTTTGGGTACTACAAGGAAGTGATGGGTCAGAAATTAGATTTAGATCCGAAGCAGTGTGGGAACAATGTGAATTCGGTCATTGGGGCTTTGATCGAAGAGAGTAGCCTGCCATTGTCTAAGCTTGTTGAGGAGGTCTTCGACAAGGTCAAGAACTGCAATGAGGTTCTTGGGAATGTGACTTTGGCCCATGTGAAGAGCATTGTGCTCTTTGTTGGGCAAAGAGTGATGTACGGCGTGCCAAATGTTGATGCTGATGTGTTGGAGGACGAGTCCGAGTCCTGTCTTTGGTGTTGGGAGGTAATGTTTGTATAGTTTTGACTTTTTGTCAAGATTCAATATTTGCCCATCTATTTCGTGTATTGGTTTGTTCAATTTTGTGTATTTTCCTGAATTTGTGGTGATATATTCATGAACTTGCGTTTTGGTTAATCTAGTTTTGATTGTTGTTCTTATTGGGTATGTTGTTGTTCATGTGAAATTGTATTTAGATTGCTGTTTAGGTCTGAATTTAATGGCTGTTCCGTTGTGAGCATTTTAATTTGGTGCTTGGAAAGAAAAACTGCATACCCTGGCAGTTTAACTTTGTTTCTGAATATTTGGCAATTCTATGTTCGCCCATAGTTTTTTTCTCTTTTCAGATGTTGCCTATAGCTACTGCTTGCTTGTTGCTTGCGTATTGTTGGGCCGCCTACTAATTGTTGCTGTTTGTGAACTTCCTATGCTGCAGTATTTATATTATCTTTGGTTTAATAAGTTATTATGTTTTCTTATGTATTATATAGACAAGAGATGTAAAGTTGATGCCAGCATCTGTGCGAGGAGTATTGAATATTAGGCGTACTTGTCGAAGAAAGATCCATGAGAGGGTTACTGCTGTTTCTGGTATATATATGCTTACTTACATAGATGGCTGGTTTTGGTTTGCTTATGCAGTCCTTACTAATAATGAGCAAGGATGCAATGTATTTTATCTTTGTTGTGTTTAGTTTTGCAATACATGAATCACATGAAGGTTGTCACCACAAAACAGATTGCTTCATCTAATTCTTATTGTCAACATTATTATTGACTCCAGCGGCATTCTCTGTCGCTGCGGTACCAATATATTCTTTAAAACCTTGTAATCTAATACTTATTTGTTAGGCAGAAACAGAAGTCTGCAATGCGTAGAGCGATTTACTGCATAAGTTGGGTTTCACTTCCTTTAAGTTAAAATAGACTTTTCAAGCATCAGGGAATTTGGATAATTTATCTAGTTGTATTCCTCGTCTTCTGTGTTTTTGTAATTTAAGTGCTTGCTGAGGCTATTTATATACCGAAGGAAAAATCATGTTATGCTCTCTCATATGCACATAATGTATCTGGCTTGAAGACTACTTGTGATGTGACTAGCCATGCATAAACACTTCTCGATTTCTAACCTAAACAGAGAGAAGAAGGGTTCTGGGGTTGCTGGGTAGTCTTTCATTTACTTAATACAAATTTTGGGGTCAGACAAGGATAAGGTCAGAGAAAGTGTGCTTGTACCCAAACCGAAAAGAGGGAAACAAAGTGGAAACTAGAAAAGAGGATGATGCAGACAATAAAGACAGGAAGTGACTACTTACATTCATTTGCTTTAGGTTGATGTTTCCAATTAACTATCATAAAATTTATAATGCTTCTTGGGGGGCATGGTCCCATATATTAAGATTATCTTTGCCAATTATAGATTTTATTTCTTTATTCTTTATAGGGTATTGACATACCACTGAGAAATAAAATGAATAAGAGTGTAGAGTAATTAAAACTGATGCAAAGTAGTACGCACCAACCTTTTCTGCCTGCTCATCATGTTTCTTCAACTTTGGGAACCCTCGTCTAGTGTCTTTTTAGTTATACACGATGTGCACTTGAATTCAGCTCAGCTCACTGAAGAAGGTTTATCTAATTCATTTTCACGTGGCTATGAAAAGAAATTAAAGTTGGTTTTTCTTTGTACATGACTCCAGGATGACTTGAACCGTTGTGCACCTTTAATTCCTACACTGTCATCTTCATTAAGTTCGTTTGCGTTTTTTATTGTAAGATGAGTCACTGACATATATATTTATGTTAGCAATGACAATGGCGCTACAAAATCCCGAGAGCGATCAAAATTACATACATGACCTGACGAAGGCATCAGAACAGCTTGATAAAGCGCTGTCTGAGGAAAAGATTCGATCGTTAATCGATCGCTTATCAGTGAAAAATGGTGCAGACATGTATGTATTTTCTGCCAGTATCAGTAAGAGCATTTCTATTTTACATTTTATATTCATTAAGGTCTTTATTTTGTTTACCTATTTGTTGCAGGGCAAAGAAGGAAGCAAAAAGAGAAGAAAAACTACTAATTAAACAAATGGAGAGAGATAAACGAGAGGCCGAGAAAGAGAAAAAAAAATTGGAACGTGAGCGTCAAAAGGAAGAGTTGCAAAGTGTAAGTTATTTTTTGATACCTTTTGTGCTTCCTAGTTGTAGTGTCATGACATTTAGAAGTATTTCAGGAGAAAGAGTTAAAGCGGCTGCAAGGGGAGTCAGAAAAAGATGAAAAGCGTCGTGAAAAGGAAGAGTCTGAAATGAGGAAACTGCAGAGGAAGCAGCAAGAAGATGCTGAAAGAGAACAACGCCGTCGAGAAAAGGAAGAAGCTGAATTGAAAAAAAAACTTTCCATAAAAAAACAAGCTTCAATTATGGAACGGTTTGTCAAAAGAAGCAAAACCAGCTCAGCGTGCCAGAATGACCAGCTCCCAACTAAAACAATTGTCTCTGAATCATTGAGTAAAAACAGTGAAAATATGCCTGATGTAGTCACTCAGTCAATGGACAACACTCTTTCATCTAATGTAGAGATTAATGCTGAGGATATACGCAGGTTGGTATTATCAATATTCAAACCATATATCACTAAAGATGTAATCGTCTCAAAGTAAGATAGTTTCTTCACACATTGCAGGTCACACTTGTCTTCTTGGCGTCATGTTGGTCATTATATTCGTTCAAACAGAAACCAACACTGGGGCCGACGTCAGAAGCCTAAGACTGAACTAGTTAAGGAACTCAAGCTCACAACCAGTAAAGAGCTAGTTCATGGGGACGATTTAAGCACGGAGAAATTAGCTGATAGATGGGGAGAACAAGTTTCCAATGATAAATCATGTCAGATTAATACAGATTCTTCTCTTGCTGCTGTTAAAATATGCAAGCGGGGAAAACAGTTGTTACAATTTGATAAAAGCTGTAGACCTGCATTTTATGGTATATGGCCTAAGAAAAGGTGAGTTAATCTCCTTCATGGATTTTGTTTTTGGAGTGTGAGACTTTTTAAGCACATATTGTATGGCTCAAAAGGAGGTCTAAAACTGTCAACCTGCACGGTGTCTCCACTTTTTTATCATTTAACTTTAATGACTGCTTGAAGTTTCAGAAGGCACATATCGTTTGTCAATCGTCAAGTAATTTGTTGGGAACATGCCAATGTTGACATAGAACCCACGGGTCGGCACATAGTCTGTTTATATTTGTGTCTTTCTGTGGCTGACCCTAATTAGTTGGTATCACATTTTTATTGAACACTTTTAATTGGAAATTCTTGGGCACAACGGTAAAAGGGAAGCAAGAAATTACATCATTTGAGTACTTTACATGTTTTATTTGTCTATTTGCATCTAAATTTACGTAGTGTATATTTTGTAAGGGGATTGTTATTTGCACTCCAAAAACTCATTTTGCACTCCAAACTTTCTATAATTAGAAAGAACAATACACTTGTGACTGTGAGGAGTGTAGAATGAGATTTTTGGAGTGCTAATAAAAGTTCCCTTTTGTAAATTTCATTTTTGTTAGTCTTTTTAAGCAGTAATGAAATTAAATCATGACATTTTGTCTTATGTGATGTCTAGAATGCTTAACTGCTGTGTGCTCAAATATGACACTGATCATTTTTATTGTAATGTTGTCTTTCAGTCGTGTTGTTGGACCATGCCACCCTTTTAGGAGGGACCCAGACTTGGATTATGACGTTGATAGCGATGAGGAGTGGGAAGAGGTAATATATGACTCTTCATGCAATGTAGTTGATATGTAGGAGATGATTGTCAATAATGACTGTCATTATCCAGGAGGAGCCTGGTGAAAACCTTTCAGATTGTGATAAAGACGATGAAGAAAGCTTGGAAGAGGGGTGTTCAAAACCTGATGATGAAGATGAAAGTGAAGACGGCTTTCTTGTACCTGATGGGTATCTCTCTGAAAATGAGGTGAGAAACTGTGATTGGTTGACGTTGTGTAGTTACTTTTCACCCTTATGATAATGCTTTGGATGATCTTTGTGTATGGCCACCAAAATTTGGTGGTTGTGCTTATGTCTGTATGAAAGCCATTGCCATAGAGTAATTCCATAGGCATAACATTTCCTCTCTGAATCTTTCTACAGTTCTACCTGTTACTGATGAGTGACGTGTTGTCCATTCTCCTCGTTTAAATTACCTTTATATGAAAGTATCTATTTGTGAAACTTGCTATTTTATGCATGCAGGGTGTGCAAGTGGACAGGATGGAAACTGATACAACATTTGAGGAAACCAGAAGCTCACCCAGTATTAAGCAAGATTTAGAGAGTGAAAAATTCTCTATATTGCTTCGACAGCAAAAGTATTTTGGAAATTTGACAGAACGTGCTCTTCAGAAAAATCAGCCTTTAATTATATCAAATTTGGCGCATGACAAGGTCTCTTTGTTAAAGGTTGAAGATCTTAATGGTACTCTTAAGCTGGAACAGATGTGCTTGCAAGCTCTGAGTATGCATGTATTTCCTGGTTGCTCACCTGTGGAGATATCAGTTGATGGCATAAAAGAAGACAACCAAGAAGTTTGTCTTTCAAGTGGCAGTCTCTGTATTAAATCAACCTCTGCTGTGACAGCTATACCAGAATCAGATTTGCCTACAATTGTAAGTAGTGCATTTGTTTCTACAGTTTAATTCAGAAACTTTTTATGAGATTGTTTCCAGTATACATGAGCTGTTTCATTGGTACTGCATCCTAAACTTAGTATTAGTATAAAGTAATAAACTAATAGGAGTGGTTGGGGATAGCTTCATAAATAATTTTTCTTTGTTTAAACCTCTTTCTTAATGTTGCCAACGGTTGGCTACTAAGAATAATCTTTGCAATTTTCAGGTTTCTGTCATTCAATCATGCTCACAGAGCATCAATAAGGTGTTACAAACTTTGCAACACAAGT